>NC_137697.1:22935172-23222672 GCF_964034855.1 Anser brachyrhynchus
TTCTGTGCAGCATGGGTGATGTGTTGAGAGCAAGGAAGATAATGAAAAAATGAATATAAAGTTGAGAAACACAGAAAACTTGAGAAATAGGAATCCATGTTTGATGGGAATATATATTTTTTTGACAACTGTCACCAAAGTTTTATAATTTTGGAAAAACAGAAAGGAGAAAAACATATCAGTGAACACCTTCAGGCTGGAAATACCTAAATCATACAGCTAAGTTGCTCACAGATAACACCTTTCTTTCATACTGTCAGCAAAAATTGTAGGACTCATTTAAAATACATGTTATTCAGAGGTAATGCATGGCGAATTTCTGCAAATGATCTTTGTTCTCACACGCAGTTTGTGGCAAATATTTCATACTCTAAGTTGTTTCACTCTATTTCATCTGGCTAATGAGCCCAAACCATGACTGTGGTCAAAACAAGGTTTAAACTTGGATTGCTGGAGTGAATTCATTCATCTACTCACCGCAAAACTCATTTCATTTTCCCCACTCTGTTGCGACGCATTGGTATAAACCTTACACATCTGCAGAGCAGAACATCACCTCTCTCTTCAGAGCTCAACAGGGCTGCTTAGGATGACCAGCACCCAGCTATCACCAAACAAGAGGAAAACACAAGGCTCTGGTGACACTTACTAGACCAGCAGTTTGCAGCTGTAGGGTATCTCATGGCCAGGCTGAGAAACACGGAGCAGATACTGCCCAGATCTACCTGGCCTCAGTTCATCAGAGGGGCAAAAGCAGAGCAGAATCGTCCACCAGAGATGCACAAATATGCATGTTCCACGCAGACTGTAATATTTCTGCAGGTGACTTTGGCAGTAAATTCATCCTCTGCACTTTGTATAGGACCATGATGAAAAGCTCAATACAAATAACTAAAAATATATGACAGGTCATAAGAAAGGATCGTAGAACAACTAAAGAGAAAGTAGGGTAAGGCTTTCTACTTACTCCCCCATATGTTCACATGAAGAACGGTGTACTTCGTATTATCAAATCATTTCTTAAGCACAGTTTAACTCATGAAATTCATTACACAACATAAGTCCAAAGAAAAGAGACCAATTTCATTATAGCGACTTTCTTTGTTTTGAAAATTACTGGAAAAAAGCATTATCCAAGAGCTATACATTCCTCCACCATTAAAGAGCTTTGCAGGATTCTAAACAATAACTGAACCACATTGTGAAGAAAGATAAAAGTTGCAGTTACACTAAAACCTTAAATTTAAACAGCCATGAGTTTTGGGAATGTTTTAAGCTTTCATCATTCAGGGCACACAGCGACTTCTCAGCAAGAGATTATAAAGAAACTTTTTAGTGCTTCTATCAATAATTCTGCTATACCATGCTAATTATTGTTCTTGTATTTACCAATACTTAGAAGACCTTTTAACTCTTGCAGAATACCGTGTATGTACAGACATAACTATTACTATATTACTACTGTACTATTATATAGTATATATTGTATGCTACTATTATATAGTATATATTATATACTACTATACTATAACTATTACTATATTACTACTATATTATTATGCTTAGTGTAGCTGGTTTTAAAGTCAATGAATTAAAACATCCCAAAAAGTCAATTTCAAAATAATAATTTTACATTTGAAACAACAAATTTACATTTAAAAAAAAAAAAGCAAACAAAAAAAACCCCTTCTCTCCCTTCATGTTTTTCTTGGCCTGAAATATTTATAGATTAGCCAAAAAAAAATGAATGTTTATTTTCATTTTCCTCTTTTGGGCTTGTAATAGATGGATTTTACACTTTTCAAGCCATCTAGCTCCTCTTTGTTCCTGAAAGTTGCTTCTTCCTAGTTGTCATTATTTTCCCCATTAGTGCTGTGCTGCAGAAGTTGCAATCCTTTGGATAATGAGCACTACCCAGCTGCAGTGCTGGCTCTCCTGGAACCACAATCCACAAGGGCTTTGCAGTTACCCACCTTGGGGAGGTTCCTACTCACAGCGTGCTGAGATAACAGGAAAAACACTAGCCTATATAATGTCATCTTTTGGTATCTCAGGCTAGTTATATCTGACACATTTGTCCTGAACTAAATACAGTTTGTATTAAGCAAATACTAGTCCAGTACACTGGATGTAAAGAGCAGATAGAGTAAGAAGGACTTCAGGTTAAACGTAAGTTCTATTTACACATTTTTAAGTGATCAAGCTAATCTGCATACACATCTTGAGAGTGACAGTCACTAACTGGCCATAGCAGTTCAAATAAACCCCTTTAAAGGAGATATTACATTTCTTGGAAGGAGCAGCGAAGTGGTTCTGCACAGATCTATAAAGATAACAATAAATGTCATAAGGTTTTACAGTAACTTGTCAACTATAAGGAACCATGCAAATGGAGCAGATCATAAAAGACATTCTGGCATTCTAGCCAAGCTTCTAGCAAACCTTGTGAATCTAAGCTTGTTCTTGCTAAGAAATGTGATAATAAAGAAGATGGCAAAGGACTTTAGTCACTGTATTATAATGCTATTCATACCATTCCCTTTTTGATAGATTGTTTCTGTTGTTATTGTTTTTGTTGTTGTTTTTCAAGATTTGCACATAGCTGTGTGATGTCTTGAAAATAATAAAATGAAATAAAAAAAGGACAAAAAAACCACCACATATTGCCTAACATAGTAACACAATATTCTTTTCAGCTGAGGAAAAAAAAATGAAAGCTTGGCTCAGGTGCACATAATTTTCTGTGGTCACAGTTGTCTGAAGCCCTAGATGAAAGTATAGAAGAAAGTAAGTTTTTTTCCTACCTGTTTCTTATTATAGGAATAATATATATATATATATATTTTTCAGAGAGGAGAAAAGCATTGCAAACATCTGTATCTGCAAAACACATGCTACAGCCAAACAGTTCCAACCCTGACAACATATTATCATTTGCAGATGGTTTTGGAATATAGCCTGAAGAAACACTCCATTTACAGATAATAACAAAATGGGGTAAATATTTGCTTCTAGGTAAACGTTCAGCTCAGATACTATATTATAAAGCAAAATACATTATAGATAGTCATAAATTGATCCTAACGAGTGTAACAAATTCAGAATCACTTTTCTTTATCTGCCAAAAGAGTTTCAGAATGATAAAAACTCATATGGTCAAATGTGAACATGCACAAATACCAAAGCATGCTCTCAGGAGTTAATTTTGTCTATATCGTGCTGTTGAAAGTCTAAAAATACTTATCAGCTATTATAATTTACTTCTGAACATCAGGTCAATTAGAAAAATTTGATCTTGTACGTACTAAAGTATTTAAATAATAAATGTCTTGAAGAAGAAGTCAGAGCCCAGAGTTTGCTTTGGCAAGCTATACAATTTATTCTATAGTCAGGAAAGTCTTTGTGTGGAAATACATCACAGTCAAACAAGAAAGTGATTTCATTCCATCATATATTTGATCACGGGCATGACTGCACATTACAAAACTGAATTAGCAATTGAAACAGGATAATCTTGCTCTATTCTCTCTCTCTCTCTCTCTCTCTCTCTCTCTCTCTCTCTCTCTCTCCTTTTTTCTTTTTCTTTTCTTTTTTTTTTAAATTAGCAGAAAACCATGCTGGTAATTGAAGGTCTTAAGCTTCATGACAGGCTGGAGAGCATTTCTATGTACATAGAATATTGAAGGCTGAGAAACACAGTAGCATCTGTACATGTATCTTTTAAGATCTTTGTACCATTTTAAGTAACAAAGTGAAAATTACAATGATTGAACTTTCATTTTAGAGAGTAGAAAGTATACTTCGGAAAATCCACTTAGCAACAGATATGAAGGAAGAGTGAAATCACCTTACAGCTGTGACATATAAAATAAATGCATTCATCCCACAATGCTCAACATGGGGGAGATCTGCCAGACCATCTTCTTTGCTTTATTCACCACCCAGAGCAGACATAGTTTGATTTCAGTCAGTCCACAGCAGGAACAAGTGGAAGGGGCAATGAAGCATCCTTTCCTTCCCCAGAAGCATCAGGAAATAATTTTCTGTGGCTGGGGGACACAGCTCTTCTTCATAAAGGCAGACTGACACCCTATAGGCTCTGCTACCAGCAGGCTGTCTCAGCCATAAATGCTTTCCATTTCTCCCAGTCACACCCTGCTGGGAGGACTGGGATGGATGGGGTATCTGCAGACTGCTGTTTCAGAGCATCTCCAGGCCTCTACTGGCATCAGCTGTGCTCAGGTGCTATGTTCCCCCTTTCCTCCTAAACCCTGAGGAAAAAAATACTTCCTTTTGAGGTGGAAGATGCTGCTGTAGTTACACAGCCACTGAAGGTGAAGACACTGTGCTGAGCGATAGCTGGGTCCTAGGAATGAGAACCATTAAAAAATACTGCCCTGTGTTTACCTCAAAGGGAGCTCAATAGACTCTAAATTGCAGCTGTGGATCTGGCTTGTGGGTTTGGGGCTGGTCAGCCAGCTCCTCAATCTTTCTCTGAGCTGGGAGCATCTGTAACATTTTACACATTGCAAATACTACTCATTGACTGTTTCCACGAATTTTGTTTTAACTCTTATCTTTACAAAATGCAAAACTGTGCACCCATGGTCAAAATCAGCAGAAGCTTGCAAGAGGAGAACACGGCATTCCACATTGTGAGAAACTAAGTAGTGTTTTTGCAGCAGAATACTAATTTTCTGTATTCAAAGGTGTTAGTCATAATAAGGAGAAATGCTAAGTAGATAAGCGGACAGTCGAAGGCCTCACTGTTCCGAAATAAGGTAGAAGCTTGAGAAAAACAGGATGAGCAGTGTGGGAACAGTAAAACAAAGATCACAAGTTCTCAAAACATATGAAAGGAGAAATTAAAGGGTTGAAGAAAAAAATTGTACATATATGGTATAGAAGAGCATTGAGTAGCTTGTGAACCTGTAGTACTCAGGCAATGAGGAAACAGGGGAGGTGATCAGGTGTTAGGTAATAGGGAATAAAAGGTTATGATTTGTTTACTAAAATGCACTCCTATTTGCAGGATGCCCGCCACTGCAATCGCGAATAAAATAGCTTCACAGAACATCCTGTCTGAAGAAAATTAATTGATATTTTTTTGTCACAACATCTGCTGGGCAGGACACCAATTGCTCTACTCTCTCTGGTACAACACTGTTGCCAGTAGACATAGTTCATTCTTTTATGAATTTTGCAGACAAATGGACATTTTCCTGTGCAAGACTTACTATGACAGGTTTTTTCCCCCATGCCTATGCACTTGCTTCCAGTGGGCCAGCAGTGATGCTCACTGCCACAGCAATCACAGCCACAGTCACTCATCTTTTTCCCAGAGAGAACTTTCAAAATGTGTCCCTGAAGGGGATATCTTCAAATAGCTTAGTCAGAATTGAATTTAGCAACTCACTTTTTGACCCTGGGACATGGAGAACTTGAGTCAGCAAGTCTTCAATGACCATGTTCCTACAGACTTCTCCGCTTAAAGGAACATCATTGACAGCACGAGGTTGGAGAGAGTTACTGAATAGTGACATTAGAGCACCTCCCCTCATGTATCAGCAAACAGAATGGCAATGACCACAGCTGATATAGCAGTTGCCTTATTCAGTTTCTCTAGAGTTAAGACAGAAATTTAGGCCTTTTTTTTTTTTCTGATTAGATGTAGTGGCATATTAGAAAAGATGTTCCTTCCCTGGCACAAGCACAGTATATCAATAGATCAATGTGTTTTCCTCTGCGGTTTCTGTTACATCTAATTTAAAATAACATTTTTGCAGATAAAATATCTTTCTGGAGCAAGGGGAGGAGGGCCTTTGCTGTCAAGGCCTTTTCTCCTCTGTTGTTATTCCCTGCAGCCCAGCAATGGGAGTTCTCTGCAGCCAAGCCCAAGTGCTGCAGCCAAGCACAAGCCGTCCCTTTGTTGGTGCTGTGCCCCAGCAGGGTTTGGAGCTGAGCTGCTGCCCAGCACTGCAGGACACGTGCCCGCACGGCTGCCGCCAGCGCCCAACTGACCGGGAAATTAAAGACAAGGCTGTGACTCAGCAAAATGCCAATCAAGCCAGAACAGGATATAATAGGCAAAACAAAGAGCAAACCTCAAGTAAACTCAAAGCCCAAGGGACAACAAACATCTGAGAAAAAACACCACTTTTCTCTGGAAAGTTATTCGCCATTAAAAAGTCATCATTCACCACCAGCTGTTACAACAATGAAAATAAAAACAGTTATGAATGCATTAATATCTGAGAGGCTACTGCTTATTTCTTTCTTCTTACATGCACAACAAACTTTAGATAATGGATAATAAATGTATTAGCACTTGATTTTTAGTGCTATTGTTCCTGCCAGCCCAAGACTCCTAAAGTGTCTCCTGAAAAGCTTTTCAATGTGTAGGCTTCATGAGAGTCTGGCTTTGCCCAGACCACCAGCTACACTGTGAAATCCCTAGGTCATAAATTTTGGCTCATTCCTCATTTGGGATCACTTCCAGCTAGCAAAAAAAATTCAACTTCCCAATGTTGGGCCTCCTTATCAAAACAGGAGGGACAGGAATGGCAGGGAGCATACGGTTTGTCCTTCCTCTCACAGGTTGGTTAACAAACCTCTGAGCCTGCTGCAGGGCTAGAAGGCAACAAGGTGTAAACATGGGTGATATGTGGGAGCTTCGCATCTGAGGACCTGCAGAAGCCAAAGACATGTCCATGCACACAGGGAGGGTGTCTGGCCAGAGCAGTCTGGTGTCCACAGCTGTTAGCTTCCGCCAAGAGCCAAAAGGCAAGCAGACTTCACCCCATGCAGCAAAACATGTGAGCTTACTCCCATGCAGCACCTAATTAGTCTCAGTGGAGGGCAAATTTCAAAATGTCATTTCCTGCAAGCCGCACTGAGCTATACTGACTAAGGATCTGCCTTCTAAAGGCTCTCAAGTGAATATTAATGAATCAGCGTATGACATCCTCCACCACAGATGTTCTAGGATATTTGTTTCAGCAGTACTCAAATAAGGAGCTGGGAGCCCACTGCAAGACACAGTTGTTTCCCACCTGGGTACAGGGCAGCCTGTAACACTGAGCACACAACTTTTTCTTTTTTTCTCACTTTTTTTGAGCTAATAAATCTTGTTTAGAGTATCAAGTAATGAACTCTAAGATGAGAGGAAGCACCTAGGCTACCCAGAAAGAGCAAAGAAAAAATAAAGCATGAGGAAAGCATTTACAGGATTGTTTCTTTTTGTTATTTTTAGAGTCTCATCTCAGTCCTCCTCCTTGTCACATCTTGGTGACACATGGCTTGCATCAGCCTCCGTTTCACATTACCAGTGGACATAGCCAGATGCCCATGCCAACAGCAATCACTGAAAGCTACCGCCTGGCTTTAGTACCCCCTACCCAGCAGCAGCTTGTTGGAAAACATCTCTTCAGAGCTTGCCAGTCTGTTGTGCTGAGAAGCATTAAAAAAGGGCTCTGTTACTTCTGCCTTCTCCTAGCGCAGACGCCTTGCCAGGAGGTGGTGCAGGCAACGATACATGCATGGTAGCATCTTTCACTTTTCCAGCTGCTGACCTGTGCCAAGAGTTTTCCTACAGCTTCTCCAAAATGCAGGCAGCAGGGCTGAGCTGTCCCTGCCTCTCTGCTCATCATCTACCCTAAGTGATAGAATGGGGAGAGGGGAAAATAAACCTGCCCCCCACTTCCATGTCTTCATTAGGTCCCTGCTGTGGTGTTCAGCTAGAAAAGTTGGCAAGCCCCATCCTGCTTCTGAAATCAGCTAACTTTGAAGGTGTGGCTGGTCTCCTGCTTGACTGCAGAAGTAAAGGAAAAGCTGCAAAGCAAAGAGAGAGAGCCAAACAGGGAGAGAGGGAACTTCAGTGCCCTAGGCACCAGAGCTAAAACAGATGGTGGGATCCGGAGTGGTGGGAGGTAGAGATAACCATAAGGATTACAGCAGTAAACCATGAGCTCTGACTGCTGTCGAATAACCAATGAAGCAGAAGGACCGGTCTAAACCCAAGCAACACACTGGCTAAGGCAAAGGTTCATAAAAGCAACGCTTTGTCGACACTTCCTTAAGGAACACAGAGGCGGCAAAGAAAAGAGGTGGCTGGGTGCTTCCGATAGCCTACATTTAAAAAGGATTTGTGGTGTCAGTTTCCAACCACCAGTTTAAAAAACAGAGGCCTATTACCTCACCAGTGTGTGGGAAATTAGCCTGGATAATGGCCATTTATGCTAATAGATGCGCAAATTCCCTCACGAAAGACATGCCCACCCAAAAACTCCTGCACACCCAGGCCAGGGAGCAGCAGCAGATGCTTTATTCTCAGAGACCTGAAATTTCAGAGCGTTAACAACAGTGCATTGCTTGGGTCCCATTGAAATTAAGAGTCCGGGCGATTTTTATGGGAATCCTGCCCTCTGTTGATGCTGGTGAAACACTTCACCGAGGCGCTGGTGTTAGCTGGAGTGTAGCTGCTTTTGTAAGGCATTCTCGTTTAGGAAAAGGTTTGTTTGTTTTCTTTTTTAAAGATAGGTTTTGAGGGAGTCTGACATCTGATAAGGCTTGGGCAGGAACGAACTAACCTGAAAAAGCTTTCCTGGTCACTACTTACAAATAGAAGAAGATTTTTATGATAAGTTTAAACTTCACAAAGCATCTGGATATCATCATTGTTCCTTCAGATATTTGTCTTCTCCACATCAGGATTATAACAGGTATTTTCTCCCAAAAGAAATCAGAAGATGCAAGGAAATCATGTCTTACCAAATGAAATACTCCACGTGGCAATACAGAATAGCTGCAGCTTTTCCATTCAGTGGTGTTCTTTAAGCAAGGACCTCTAAGCAGGTTTGTTATCTCTCAAGCATTTTTCATTCTGCTTACCAGGAGTGCAAGGCTCTGTCTTGCCTTCTGTCAGACACAGCACTACAACACCTGGGCAGCTCTTCCAAGCACTCTCCTTGGCCTCTGGTGTTTTATGTCTAGACACTAGTGTTATGTTCTTTAGAGAGATTTTTAGTATTAGTAACCTCAAGCCTTTTCTAAAGTCTTGCTGCTTAGAGCCAACATTCTCTTATACAGACTTTTTGGATCCCTTTATTCTACTTACTTTGCAACACCATTTTCTGTCCAGCTTTTTCCCTAGCTTGTCACACTCATAGCTGTAAAACACCCTTCCCAACATTCAGTCATGGATGCGTTATTTAATATCATCTGATTAACTGAAGTCATTATTTCAGGCACTGAGTTGAAATTTTGATGTGTTTCTTGGATTTGAGCTCCAAGCAGATTGGCAGCAGTGTATGCACACAGACACATACTTGCACGGATAAAATTTGAGGAGTTCTATACAGTCTTGCTATTTCTGTCTCATATGTGAATAAGATATTTGTTATCAGAGCTTGAGACATACAACTTGAAATAAAGGTAATGTGATTCAAACTCACATACTTTAAAGCCAAGACTCTGGCGTCTGCCCAGTAACAATACTGACTGATGTTCAACAGAAAGAGAAAAGTCCTGCAAGTGTCCAAGAAACTCTGGAAACGTTAGTTAGATGTTGAAGTTAAGATTTTAAGTTGATGCACTTAGCCTGACCCCTTGTGTGCACTGCTGCCAGTGCCAGCCAAGTAACAAAGCAGTCTGTCACACAGCCACTCTGGCTTTCCCAAGCCTCACATTTTTGTCCACACAGAGAAAACTATTACCACCTAATGGCCAAAAGAAGAGTCCCTGGAAGGAGAATAACAGGGGAGACTAATGATTTCACATCCTTCCCTTCTTGCCCCCCTCATCCTGGGGCATCTGGGGCTGCTGTTAGGTAGCCTGGGGCCAAGTCCTGCTCATCCTGCTCAGATGAGAAACACCAGGCATGACTAACATGAAGGGAGCCAGCCACAGATCATATTCCTGCGGATTTATCACAGCCCAAAGGGAAAATGAATATTGATTCCCAATCCTTAGAGACCGAAACACATGCATATTTATGCTAGATCACCAAGTTACGTGCAGACAAGCATACAACCTGACAACAGCTTCATTTGGCACATACAGTGAAATCCAAATGAAAAAACAAAAAACAAACAAAAAAAAACCCTAAATGGTCACCACTGCAATAACATACTGCAGTGCCACCAATAGTGCCACTCAGATGGGACCATCTCTCTGCTGTAATGGAAGAAATCTATTTATGGTATCACAAATGTTTGTCAGCAGTGGCACAGGAGCACTGCATTAAGGGGCCTGCTCATAGGAGACAATATTAGAAACAATTTCTTGGCTTCTTGCTCAGCTTATCAGGAAAGTTCATATAGAAATGGATATAATCAAACAATATAAATGACCGATTATTATTGCAGAGCTCATATATTTGTTTAGAATAGATAACTACAGCACATCATGCTATGTTGTACACCATTAAATATACCAACTGTACATTTATACACTATATATATCTGTAGCAATACTTCACAAATACACATATTGCTTTATTTACAAGAATTTGACACGAGAAGAATATTTTGGGAGATGGTATGATAGAGATAAAACAAACTTCCCTTATGACTTTACTTGAGAAGATTATGATCAAATATGCTTTCCTGTACTGTGTGAAATCTGTCTCATCTCTGCAAACTCAGATTTTCTTTGGAAGTCTGAAGATCTCATAGAATAATTTATCATAAATTATCAATTTACCTCAGAGATTAATTCACTGGACTCATAGATTGGAAGAAAAGCCTTGAAGTCTCTAATCCAGTCTTCTGAACTCAGTTCTCTGTCTCACCACCCAGGAGAGGCAAATTTGGACACATTTAGGTGAAGTCCTCATTGAGATGAGAGGAAATACATTTTCATTCACCTAAAACTGCATTTTCAGTCACAAGTTCTGATTACTGTTGACTTTTAGGAATTTTGATTTTAAATATCAAATCAATCAATTTGATTAAATATCAGTTATGTTCACCTATTCCTATATTGCCACCTTTCTTATTCTGGGTCCAAAGTGGGAGCACCAGCACCTGTAGGGCACCAAACACTGTGATCTGTGCTGCTTCCAGTTCAGTCGAACCCAGGAAAAAGTGATTTTCTCTGAGGATGGGACTTCTCCGTGAAGCTAGAGAAGTCAGCCTCAGTAACATCCATCAAGGAGATATGGCTACAGTCTGAAAAACAGGATTCTTTCAAGTTCTGTGGTTTTTTTTTCAGAAGAACTTGCACTTTCTCTACATCTGTATTGCCCCGAGTCCTGCCTTTTCATGTCTCAATGGGGAAATATACTTGGGGGAAAGAAATGGGCACTTGATTTATAACCTTTTTGGAGAAAGAACTGCCTTTCTTGTACTTTCCATGTACCACCAAGCAGGCTGTCAGCTCTTATACTAGAGGCAGTTGTATTTCTAGGCATATATGAGAAAGTCCTCTTGCCTTACACCAACAGCAGTCAGTGGCTCAGCCCTCCTTTAAAATAAATCTCAATAATTTTAACATTGTGTTATTAGTGTGGGCCTTTTCCCATGTTTCATCTAGAACAGAAAACAGCTACAGCATTTCTCCATCAACTGTATCTCTGTTCCTTGTGTTGTAAATGCCACAAATGTACATTCAGATTCCTGTAGAATTTTATATATCTACATTGTGATTCTTTAAAAGGGAAAAAAAAATATCCCATGCAGTATTACTAGTGGTCATTACTGCAATGAGGAATTGATCAGAGTTTACTTTTAAAAATGTTGCTTTGCAGATTTTGGACCAACTGCTGTGACAGTACAGATCCTTGGGGCTAGGTACAGGAGTCCATCACCTCCCATGTTCATGGGACCATACTGGCTTCTTGGGGCTGTAGGCTCCTTGAAAGGGTGAGGAACAGCCACATTTCCCCCTTACATCTATATCAAACACTTCCCAGCCTCTCATCCCTGAAAAATTAGTTGTACTTTTCCTTGTAAAACTCTGACGGCTCTTGGATATGGCAGTGATATGCAGCCAAGCATTCACACATACCTTTGGCATGTGATAGACCAATTAAAATACCACCAGTCCTCTCAAAACAGGCATTATTTCACCCAGGTCTCCTTTTTAGTTCCTTCTTTTACTTAAGCTTCATTAAAGGCATAGGTGAATATCAAAGTTGCCCACAACACAGCACTGCAGCATAGACAGTAAGGTGGGCAGCCTTTCAAAATAAATGTTTGGTTTACAGTGTTTTATAATCTAGACACATAGCCAAGCCCCAGAAAGCAAAGACAGGGACTGGGAGAAGGATGAACTGCCCACCGTAGGAGAAGATCAGATCTGAGACCAGCTAAGGAACCCAAAGGTGCATAGGACCTGATGAGATACATCTGTGGATCCTGAGGGAACTGGTGGATGTAGTTGCTAAGCCACTGTCCATCATATTTGAGAAGTTGTGGCAGTCCAGTGAAGTTCCCACTGAATGGAAGAGGAGAAACATAACCCCAGTTTTTAAAAAGGGGAAAAAAGGAAGACCTGGGGAGTTACAAATCTGTCAGCCTCATCTTTGTGCCTGGCAAAATCATGAAGCAGATCCTCCTGGAAACTAAGCTAAAGCACATGGGAAATAAGGAGGTGATTGGTGACAGCCAACATGGCTTCACTAAGGGCAGATCATGCCTGACAAATCTGGTAGCCTTTTATGATGTGGTTACAGCATTTATATATAGGGTAAGAGCAACTGACATCACCACCTGGACTTGTGCAAAGCATTTGTCACTGTCCCCCATGACATCCTTGTCTCTAAATTGGAGAGGCATGGCTTTGACAGATGGACCACTCAGTGGGTAAGGAATTGGCTGGATGGTCACACTCAGAATAAGTGCCTCAATGTCCAAGTGGAGATCAGTCACAAGTGGTGTTCCTCAGGGGTCAGGAATGGGACCAGTGCTGTTTAACATCTTTTTCAGTGACATGGGCAGTGGGGTTGAGTGCACCCTCAGCAAGTTTGCAGATGACACCAAGCTGTGTAATGTGGTTGACACACTGGAGAGAAGGGATGCCATCCAGAAGGACCTGGGCAAGCTTGCGAGGTAGGCCTGTGAAAACCTCATGAGGTTCAACAAGGCCAAGTGCAAAGTCCTGCCCCTGCGTAATCCCAAGCACCAATACAGACTGCGTGGAGAATGAATTGAGAGTAGTTCTGAGGAGAAGGACTTGGGGGAGTGGGTGGATGAGAAGTTAGACATGAGCTAGCAATGCGCACTCGCAGCCTAGAAAGCCAACTGCATCTTGGGCTGCATCAAAAGCAGTGTGGCCAGCAGGGCGAGGGACGTGATTCTCCTCCTCTCCTCTGCTCTCATGAGACCCTATCTGGAGTGCTGCGTTCAGCTCTGGGACCCCCAGCACAAGGAGGGGAAGGACCAATTAGAATGAGTCCAGAGTAGGGCCACAGAGCTGATCAAAGGGCTGGAGCACCTGTTCTGTGAAGAGGTGCTGAGGGATTTGGGGCTGTTCAGCCTGAAGAAGAGAAAGCTCTGGGAAGACCTTATAGTGGTCTTCCAGTACCTAAAGAAGGCCTGCAGAAAAACTGGAGAGGGACTCTGTCAGGGAGTGCAGTGACAGTACAAGTACTAATGGTTTTGAACTTAAAAAGTGTAGATTTAAATTAGATATAAGGAAGAAATTCCTCAATTGGTGGGTGGTGAGGCACTGGTAGAGGTTGTCCGGAGAAGCTGTGGATGCCCCATCCCTGAAGATGTTCAAGACTGGGTTGGATGGGGCTTTGGGCAACCTGGTCTTGTGGGAGGTGTCCCTGCCCATGGCAGAGAGAGTGGAATTAGATATCTTTAAGGTCTCTTCCAATATAAACCATGCTATGCCTCTGCAATTCTAATGTAACCATCTACTAATATTTTGCATTGGAAGTGCCCAGTTAAGTAGAACACAGATGTGTCAGCTCTCAATCTGTCTGTTGTCAGTTTTTCAATTAACAGCCACAAGAAAAACTTCAGGGCTGGTGGGCAGGAATAAGGAAAATTATAATATTATTTTTTTTTTAAGTTTGGGAGAGGATGGTTCTTTGGTTGGTTTTAAGAAAAAAAAATGTTTTGCAGACATGATTTGAAGCAGTTAGATTCTAAAGAAAGAAAATATTTTCTCTTGTAACAGCCCAGGAACTGAGCTTGCTCATTGTTCTCATCTTGGTCAGAGCCCAGCCTGGGGATGAGGGCAGGGAGCCACATCCTGCTGGGGCCCAGGAGCCTCCTGTCCCCATGGCTCTCTGCCTGTGCTCATCCTTCTTTCTCCTTTGTTCACCTTCAGGCGCTCGTGCATACTCGCTGCTGAAATTGCTAAAGTTGCTAAAATACTTGCTTCCTTCCTAGCCACTTCTGTCTTTTCCCCTTTCAACCACTCCCTTGTGCACCCTCAGAAAGTTTGCAGATGACACCAAGCTGAGTGGTGCAGTCAATATAACAGAAGGAAGGGATACCTTCAAAAGGGACCTGGGCAAGCTAGATAAGTGGGCCCATAAGAACCTAATGAGGTTCAACAAGTCCAAGTGCAAGGTGCTGCACCTGGGCCAGGGCAATCCCAGCCATGAGCACAGACTGGGTGAAGAACTCACAGAGAGCAGCCCTGCAGAGAAGGACTTGGGAGTTCTAGTGGATGATGTGTTCCTTTTTGGGGTCTGGTTTTTAATTTCTTTTGTTTGTTTGTTTGTTTGTTTGTTTTTGTTTTTGCTTTCTTTTTAGTTTAGGGGCAATGGAAATGCCTGTAATTCCATTTTGTCTTAGTTTGTATCAGATGTGTATCACTAATGTTATCTTTATATGCTTCTAGCAATTATACAGTTTGCAACTATTATTTGAAAAAAACATATTTTATATTTTGATATCTGTAACATCAAGGAGGCATTTTAAAGTGGTTTATAAAGGCCAATTATTAAGATATATTTTAAAATGCAGTGTTACAATTCCGTAAACCTGTGTGCGGCTCGTAGCAGTCACATCAGCAGCCATCACCTTTAACACATAAGCTAGCTACGTATAAAATGGCTGGTGAATCCTTCCTTCCAGTGATGCTTATTTAGGTGCCTTCCAGCAGTGATGTTTCTGTGTGATTAAACTAGACTTATAGTTCCCTTGAATTCTTTGGTTGCCTGGCTTCAGAGCTAAAATCCAATACCCAATAATACCCAAAATTAATTTAAGGTGTTTTTATTGCCTGAAATCTCATCAGTAATGGAGTCCAAATAAGACTCCAGAACTGCTGGATGCACCAGCTCTGTTAAGTAAACAGCATATGGCTGGAGAGCAAGTATATCTCAAGTTTTCAATCTGAGCAGAGGTATCTCAGTGAAGATCTACCCTAACTCAGAATATTGTACAAGCCAAATAAGAAGTTTATGTGCTGGGAGAGCACCAGTGACATCAGGGTGTATTGCTCCAAAATTTTTCAGTCTAACTAGAGGTGGTAAATTCTGTCCCTTGATTTAAGTGAAGCAATTCCCATAAATAAGTGTTGGAACTACAGAGAACCAGAACCTTTCCATATCTACAATAAACGACCATGAGAGCACAAGATAGTAAGTTTCAGTTTCATCAGCTTAGTGTCTGAAATGATCACAAAAAGAATTGAGGGATGTCTTATTTTTAATCTATAGCCATTTGCGTGGCTTTATTTTGAACACTTGATGATCTGGTATTTTAAGCAGTAATAGCAGAATCATTTGATAAGGCTACTGATGCCCTTCAGTGGGAGTTACTAATATAACGCTGGAATTTCATTATTTTTGCTCATTATTAGAAACAGATTTTGGGGGAGGGAGAGTGGAGGGAAGGTATTATAAAACAAAACAAAAGAGTAGTGAAAAGTCTGCTGCCAAAAAAATAAAAATAAAAAATCAGTAGAGCTTGAAAAAATTCCTCCCCAAGCATTCCTCCATGAAGCGCCTGACAAAACAAACCACACTGTTAGAAATACTGAACTTCCCTCTGTAAAGACTTTATATGGCAAATGATAAAAGAAGGGTGGTTTTGGTAGTACCAATGAAGAAAAGTTTTGGAAACTTAAAGCATTTTGGGTACTTGCTGAAGTATTGCAGCACTTTTCAATAGTGTTACAAAGCAAAATCTATCTTTTGGGTGCAGGCCTTTGTTTATTTTCTACAACAGAAGATTTATTACATTCATTTATTGTAGTGGTCACTTTCTGAGGCTCTCGGGATTACAGCAGAAAACCCAAAGCTTTCTCAGCTTTTTCCTATCAAACACAGCGGAATGGGGAGAATGAGCAGACGAAGCACAAATGGATTTCTCAGAGCATATGTAGAAGAATATATGACCACTGAGTCTGACAAATAGCACACACATAAAAACACTCAGTGTTACCAAGCTCATACTTTGGAGGGCATATTTGCCCAATGGCTTACTGTACAGGCCAGTTGAACCCATTTATTAAGGGGGCAGGGGGATGTATTAAAACAATAGCCTCAGCATTGTTAATGGTAGAAAAATATGGGATGTATTAAGACATCCACTGACTGTAAACACCCCATATGATGTTCAACTGAGGTTCACTAAATTGTCACACTTGTCAAGTTTTCAGGGACTCCAGAAAGACAAATTGCTGTTGCTGGCAGCAGAAAACATCCCCTTGAGAAGAAGCAATGCCTTGAACCTGGATGAAGGGGAACCACATCATGACTGCACAGAGGTCACCCGAAATCTAGAAAAGATAAGAGCAGACCTTAGAGACATACCCCTGCCAACTCCAGATTTGACTAGGAGCAGGGGAGCTGCTTCACAGCTCAGGTTTTTAGAAGTGATGTTATTTATACAAAACATCAGGTATCACCCAACAGCTGCATAACCCTATCACATGTAATTGTCTGGGAAAATTGAAAGAATGAATCAGAGCCTGAACTGTACCGTGTCTAAAATTTGTGCAGAAACCAGTCTGACTTGGCCAGATGCCTTACCAGTCACTTCAATGCACAGAAGACAGAGGCCAAACCAGAGAGCATTAACGCCAGCTGAGGTATCATTTGGGAGAAATTTGCAGATTCTGAATACTTATATAGTGGAAAAAACAGCTTGTTGGAAGGGGCTGAAAGGTTAACTTAGTGTGGTGGAGCTCCAGAAGAAGATAAAATTCTCCCAATGCCAAGCTCAGCTACAGCAACCAGTGCCCTCAGAAGGGAAAATGCACCTCTGTGAACCAGCAGATTATGTGCAGATGAATAGAAAATTACGTACATGAAAAGAAAAAACAGGTAAGCCCAAGGTGGGAAAGCTATTTTTTGGTATTAACTTCCTTTTCTACAGTATATGTAAAAGGGAAAAACACTTGAATACATCACTTTCACGTGAAATTTTCCAGGACTGAAGACATAAAGGATCTGTTAAAAATTAGTATGGAAAAAAAAAAAAAAAAAGTGGTTCAAGGTAAGTGAAATAGACCTGACATTAATTGTAATATTGTTAAGACTGTATTTACTATTAGAAATGCTATTGATAATTCTTAATCATTGTGGAGTATTAAGGCAATGGGAAAGATGAATGCTACTGGTTTATGGAAAAAGACAAAAACAAATGCAAAAAAAGGCAAAAACATAACAAAGAAAAAAAAACATTTTTCTGTAATCAAGAGCTGGCAAAGCAGCATCTAAAATGCTGTTTGAAAATGGGAAATTTTATTGAAAATTGCTTGTAGATCAAGCAATTTTTACAAAGCACCACTGTTATATTATCTTTAAGAAATATTCAAACAAAGCCACTGTAATGTTACATTTAGCAAAACATCCTGTTGTAACTCTGTTCATTTTAATAATAGAATTACAACAATGAAAGAGTGAAGCTCTCCCTCTCATTTCCCTGATGGAGGAGGGGTCTCATGATCAGGACTAACCTTTAGTAACTACTTTGCAAATCTGCTCTTGGGTCCTGTTTCTTCCTTGGTCGTGGAACCTCGTGAGTCACTTTTGCCTGTCCTGGCTGAATATATTGGCTCAACCATGGTAATAATGTTCTGCCCCTTCCTCCCCTCTTCACAGGTTTTAAACAGCTTGGCTCCTGGGGCATAGGGGTGCTCAAATCTCTGTCCTTTTCAAGGACAGATTTTTTTTTCTCTTTCTTCCAGACTGTCTGCTTGATGCAGACACAAACCTGCCCTGTCCTCACAGCTTCACCTGTGCTGCAAACACAGTGCACTGGCTGGAGGGAAGCATTGCGCACAATGGCAGAAGTGCAAAAAGCCAGCTGAGGACAGCAGGGGGTCAGCTGCATGGAAACAAATCCCAGGAAACTTCTTAAGAGCATACGGTGATGGCAAAACGTATGTGATACGAAAGTGGTGCCCAGAGGCAAGCTCTGGCACAAGAGCAAGGCAATCCCCTGATAGATATGGGTAAGGGCCCTAGCACAAAAACATCAGTGGGATGAAGCAGAAAACACACTGCATGCTTATCCCAAGGCACAAGCACCCAGCTGTGAGTTTTACTGCAGCTCTTCAGTGACCATTGCTATGGGTGGGAGTGCAACAAGGACAGCGGGAAAACTGCACCCAGAGATATTCTAAACAGCATCTTGTTTAAGCAGGTTCCTGTCTATTCACTTTCCTGATATTCGGCCAGGAAAACCTGAGTTTAAGCAAACATTTGTAGGCAGCATTTTTCAAACTACTCCTTCATTTGATTATGAAATAAAAATTGGATTTCCATGGAAATGATGTCAGAGCAGACGAAAAGAGGACGTCATTGAGCAGCATGCAGGATGACAAAACTGACAAATAATTAAAAAAAAAGTTCCCATGAGAGATGTATGCATCTATTTTAGGGTCTTAAACAAGATTAAAACATAAATCAAACAAAGTGTGTGATCAGGATCTTCCACCTTGGGCCCCACTCCTGCTGTTGAAAAGCAGGCAATGGCAAGCAAAAAGCATGTCCTACCACAAAGAGTTTTTCCCTGTCCCAAGCCTTCCCTGCCAGAGGATGACAATTGCCTGAGCTCACAGACCCTCACCTGCCAAAGGCCAGGAGGCTGCATAGATCTTTGATGGTAAGGCTCTCTATTTCATTGTTATTAGTCCCAAGAAAATCCCCATGCATGGTAAGAGATCTGCATCTTTCTTCTCTCCAGTGATGCTGGAGATAAGGCACTACTTACATGAACAGAGGTCACTTCAGCACTTAATAAAATGTTTTAGAAAAGCTAGTTTGCCCAGCCAGTGAACAGAAGCCCCGCCACATGGCATAGGGGTAGGAATGAGATTGTTCAAACACCCATTGCACTAGGAAACTTTGCAATCAAGAGTTTACAAATCAAGCCCTTAATGAAGCATACAAGCTTCACTAGAAGCTGCGCAAGAAGGACAAGGATTGGGCCCTCCTGAGGTGGGGGAAGACACTCCTGCAGTTCATCTGTGGGGTCACTCTGACCCCAAATGAGACCCAAATGACTGTCACCATTTTCAAGGTTCAGCTTAAAACGGGGCTAATCTTAGTGCAGAGCTTTCTACTGGGGGCAAAGCTGATATTACAAGAGATGTTGTATCAAGACAATCAAGATACCTGCAGAGGACAGAGGCAAGGAAACTAGAAATGTTTCCATATAAGCATATATTACATACAAGTACAGCAAAACACTGCGCGCCATAAGTGCTGATACCTCGCACTGGTAATTAATGCACCTGCTCACGTATTCCTTTAAATCCAGAAAGTCCATGCCTGTGGGGTGGCTCTCACTTGTCAGAGACACAGGATGGTGGCAGCTGGTTCTTCTCATTTCTTTTTAAATCTTTTATAACGTTGTGCTAGCTGAACTTCTATCAACTCCTGCATGCACACAGCTATTGCATGGCAATCTTTATAAAAATAAGTGTATATGGTACTGAAATCATCCTAGTTTGAAGTCACCTTTCCCTAGTTCTGAAACAAAGTCTTCACACAAGCAGTAACTTCACTTCTACAAGCCAGTAACTTACTTGGAAAACCAGCTAATGTCCCCTGCCACAGCCCCCCGTCCAGATGAAGCCACAGGTGTGTACGCTCAGGGCAGCTTGATAGTGGCAGCAGTGCCTCATGTCTTCCTGCTCTGCCTGCCAGGCACACCACTTTGCCCTGCTTTTGCTCTTGCAAAACACACCATTAGGTATGTGCCCAGAAAAAACAAAAACCATAAGTCACTTTGCATGGACAATTGCCACCAGCAAAGAGCAAGGGGCTGACAAATGTTAATCTTGAGGGTAAAGTGTAATTTAGCCTTCTTCACTGCTGTATCATGAACCTGGTGTAGAACCAAGCCCTCCTCAGGCCAAGGTCCTTGGGAGGCAGAATACTCTCACCCAGCAGGCTGCAGAGCTAAAGTTCATGGCTTCTGGAGTACGAAAGCCTGTGTGTAATTCTGTCTTATATCTACAGGTGTCAGTGAAAGACCAATACTTCTGAGCTGTCTGCAGAAAAAAATCAGAGAAATGAGTGGAGTTACAGATTAACACAGATAATTCCAAGGTCGTAGGCCCATCACTGAGAAAGCATGCAAGATAAGAAGGATTTCAAAAGGCACAGCTCCCTGACAACTCAGGGAAGGCCATTCCTGAAATGTGCAGGGCTGCACACACCAGAAGAGCAGTTCCTTACCACACCAGCCCTGGTGCCACAAAACTCTGTCTGATTTCTCTTTATTCCTCAGGCCAGACACCTCCAGTTTACTTCCCATCCCGCAGCTCCTTTCAGGCGTTAAACCCACAGTGTGTTTTCGCTTCCCTCCACTGGGTCTTGCAGGGAACCAGCCTCCTCCAAGTTCACCTTCCCCATCCGTGCTGGGTAACTCCTGCCTTACTTGTGCTTTTCCACATCAACCTCACCAAGCTTGTAGCTTGTAACTTCCACAACCTGGAGAAGGGGCAGGAGTACTGCTCTCTTCTGCCAGTACCAAAGTGAGCTCTCTGTAACAATGTGCCATGACCTGGCATGATTCACCCCAGAGCTACGTGTAGGAAACTTATGGGGCATGCCCAGGGGCAGCTGGTGGTGAGGTAGGTGTGTGAGCTCCGGGGGCAGACCCTGCTCATGTGAACTTAGGTACAGCAGGAGAGGGTGTGACCCATGATGAAATACGGTAAAAGTTTCCAAAGAAAAGTAACGTTTGTGAAATGGTTCCATTTTCCATCAGATGTGAGTGAAGAACTACACCATGCCAACCGCAGTATGTTTTGAAAACTTTACATCCAACTGCTCAGAACTGCTTAGGGAGTCTCTGGAAGAGCCACCAGAGACTCAACCAGCATTACAGTCTGCACTAGCCTGTGCTATTTACTGGTAGTGAAGCAGTGCCATGCTTTGCAATTTACTGGTTACAACTATTTTGCTGGTTAGAACAACTAACTCCATTGAAATCTGTACTAATCAGTTTAGTCTACACAGTAATGAAGGTTTCTTCAGTTTCTGAAACTGGCATAAGCCACAATTATTCTGTGCTGTTCCACTGAGTTGATTTGTTTTGGGGAGATTTCTTTTTTTTTTTTCCTTTTTTTTTTGAGGAAAAAAAATGTCGTTAAATCTAGCCATACCCCATCAACCTTGCAGACTGCCCCTATCACATGGGAAGAGGTATTTAGTGCTCAGATTTGCATTAAAGACAACAAAACACAATCCCTGTAGTATACATGTGAAGGGCAGAATAATCATCACCAAAGCCATCTTACTTCCATTCTGTGTCCCAGGCAAACTTTCAGAGGACCTTGAGTGGATATGTGGTGTGTGACCTAAACCATGGTGTGGGCAGTGATAGCTGCCATCTGCTTAAGGTTGTTCCTGAGCCAGCCCTGGATTTGTGGGACTGCAGGAAGCTGGTGGTGAGGTTTAATTTCAAAGGTGTTATTGCTGGAAATTTTACAGCTCCTTTTCTGGTGTGATTGGTTCAGGCACCATTAGGAAAGTATGGGGAGACCCCACACAAAACTACAGACATTGTAGAAGCACAAAGCCACTGCTTATGGGTTGTGAAGAGCAGGTAGGGTATGAGGGTCTGGGAAGCTGAACACTAGGGAGCTCTCCAGCCTGAAAATTACAGTCACTCTTGCCTGTGTGGCAAATGGCCCTTGTAGTTGCTGGTGCTTGCCAATATTTGGGAAACTCATTTCCAGCTAAATAATACGTATTTAAGGAGTTATAACTAGATTTGTTTTACCTCTAGCAAATTTCCTAAATAACGAATCTTGAAGAGAAAGCAAGCCTAAGTCCTGCAGGAACTGGTAAGTACTGTGCAGCTTCACTCATGGAAAGACTGAGTGTTGAATTTTCATGTTTTACTTCAAGAGGTTTGCTAAAGGGCTTCTGGACTCTGCACTTAATCAGACAAGTTTTGTGTTGAAGTAAGGACTGAGTTAGGATTCATGGATTGTATGTATCTAGGATAAACAAATAGAAGAGAATCTGTCAGCTACTGCTGGCTCTTGCAATCTGTGAATATATGCCAAGCCCTCAGCAGGGAAAAGTCACCTCTGTGCGTGCAAACAAACATGCATGCCAGGAGATATGTCAGCAAACTAAATTATTTTGCGGCAATAAGGTGTGATTTATTTTGCATCCGTGTTTTGGGAAATTGCACATACGTGTACCTGAATGAGCTGCACACACTCTCTCACCCAGCATCCATCCTCCATATATGTGTCATGATGTTTGGACTTGAAAAGGTTCCTAGCACAACCACTGCTAACAGTGCTGCTATTTACAAACCCAGCACCAACAAGCTCTGGCAGCTCTCCAGACACGTTGGCTGCTGACACAACTGGCAGATGGTGCACTGAGCTTGCTGATGCCCACCCTCTCCACACCCAGCAGTAGGTGGGCAAGGGGAGCCCTACCATGACCACCCGCCCTCTCTGTCTGGCACCTACCTTGGGGTACAGTTTGTGATTCATTGGCACATGGGCTGGTTCTTCTGCATTGTGTGTTCCTTTTCAGAAAACACTTAGTGTTTTCTGATTCAGTAGTTCACTGTTGGGTCCATGCCCAGCCAGCAGGTCTAACTGACTCCACCTGACTCTCAAGTTTCTCCAAAACCCCAAGTGAAAACTACCTGCTAATAACATCTCCCTCGTGTCAGACTCAGTCTGTGAGAAGTGGGTAGGATATAAGCTGGTGATGTTCAGCTGTAGGATCAGTCAGCTCCAGTCCCAAAGCTCTGCAGGCATACACACACATCCAACACATGAACTTTACGTCATTTCTGCTGTAAAGGTGCAAGTGGAGACTATATTCTACACAGACCTTGAGGGTATACTCCAGGGACATTTACAAGAAGGTCATTATAAATGGCTTGACCCAATGCCTGCTTAGCTGACAAGAGTCTCTCCTTGTACTTCAGAGATTTAAAAACCAGCATCCTCACAGACATCCTAAGCAACCCTGATATGAAGACTCACACACTTGTAATGCACCGCTAACATCTGCCTCATTTCATACAAAGGAATTTTGCCAACAGAGATCCACAGACAGGATCCCTGCTAGCTAAAATATACATGAAGTCAACCAGAGGGGAGAAAAAAAATATATATTTTTTTCCTTTGAACCCAAAACCTTGGTCACAGACATATTTTATAGCAGTCATTTATCAATTACATACAAATAAAGACATTTCTCAGACAACTATACACAACTTACGTGTCCCAAACATCATCTGTCTAATTATTGTGAACTGTTGGGAAAGCAAAATACAGTCCTTTTGTAACCTGGCTTTACTGTTTTGCATATTACATAAACAGCATATGGAATTTCTCTTAATTCTTCTGTTTTTCAAGCATTTTTTCTTTCTTAGTTTCAAAACCAATGCTAAGGCCAACCTTTGCCTGACTTCATCTTCCTTCCTACCTATCTACTTCCTGTAACTCAAACATGCATTCTCCCTTGCAGCTAATGAGCATGAATGTATCAATATGTGTGTGTGCAAAAGCTGCATTGTGTCTACCAATAATCCAGTATCATGGATTCATTGATTATCAAGATTAAAATCTTCCTCTTAGAGAGCAGAAGAGAATTACAATTTAGCTAGCCTGCATATTAGGACTATTGCTTATGATATAACTCTGATTGTGAAGGTGTTAGCCTCCATTATGTGCTGCACACAGCTAATGTCTTTTATCCTGTATTTAGACAGATATTTCTCTGGTTCAAGAGCATTTTTTTTACTTCATGTTTATACTGTGCCTCATAGTATTCACATGAGGCCAGAGACGTTACATTGGTAACTGCATGGAGTGAAAAGAGGCTAGCACTGTATGGAAATATGGGTTGAGAAAACACAATTTCAAGTTAGTGGGAAAAGTGATTGAAAATGTGTAAGTTAACATATTATTGTCAAGAATGTTGCTTTCAAGTTGCTATTGAAGAGGTGATGATTAGGAAAGTGAGCTGAAACTCTTGAAATGGGCATACACTTCTATAAACAGCATTAAACAATTTAATTCTCAATTTATTTTGTTCACTGCAGAAGATAAAACACTCTCATGATTATGTTTTTCCAAAGCAATGGCTCTAGGCACACTAAAACAGTCCTTTTTTTCCTTTGCCTCAACCTGAAGTATTTAGATTAATTTCCATCATGTTAAAAACAAAATCTTAATTAAAACAAGAAATGTGAGGAGGTTGAGGAGGAAGCTTGGTTTAGAAGGCCATATCCTGCATACAGATGAGTAAATAGACTGCAGCAGATATGGTGGTTTGCCTTTATCACTGCAAGATGACTAACTTTCTTCAGATAAATATGCAAACATAGCACAACAGAGCCTTAACATTAAAGTTGTCATGAGCAGCTCAAGATGTTTTGAGTTACATGAAAGGAAATAGCTCCCACAGTGATGTCAGAAGTTGCACAGTCCAAAGATTGGATTTGTCATTGTACAGTTGTGAGAAGAAAAAAAAAAATCATTAAAGTTGCACTACAAGAAAAGAGAGAAAAAAACAAAAATTTCTCTTCTATTACATCCCTACCACAGCCACGACCCCAGGAAAAAGACTTAAACAGCAACAAATGTTCTTTGAACAAATACGTTCGTGCTGTACATAGTACTGTGTGGGTGATAGAGCACTAGAATAGGTTGCCCAGAGAGGCTATTCTTCTCCTTGTAGAACTTCAAAAGCCACATGGGCATGGTCTTGGTCCACCTGCTCTAGCTGTCCCTGCTTGGCAGGGTGCTGAACCAGATGGCCTCCAGAGGTCACTTCCAGCCTCAGCCAATCTGTGATTCTGTGGTTCTGTTTTTTTCAGAGATAAAAATAGAATAGGATATATCGTAATTAAAATCAAAGTGTGAAGAAGAAGACTTATTGGACAGAGGGACCCATGCTATCTGTGTACTGCAATGACCCCATCACTATTCCTTATGATACATAGCCAGGTTGGAGGATGTCAGGGAGACAACCATCTCCCTTTGGCATCACAGAGCTGAGACACAAGGAAGCAACACACTTGTCAGTGTCATGAAAAGCTGGATAGTCCCCAGTTCTGGTCTGTGCTCACAGATTTACTCTTTACGTGCATCTGTCTGTTTTATCGTGAGATTCAGACAGGTTGCGTGTGGAGCCTCCCTCCAGGCCCTTTGAACCCATTGAAAGAAGGAGGCAGAAATATAGTGATCTCTATGAAAGGTCATTGTTGTCTAAAGAGAGCAGATAAAATTCACAGAAGAGAGAGGGGGAAGAGAATAAAGGCAGAAATGTATGACCAGAAGGAACAAGGAAGAAGGTAAGAGAAAAAAGGCAGTGATAAGGGTCTGGAAACAGCAAAGCAGATAAGGAAAAAGGCACCAACTTTCCAAAAGTAGTAACACTTGCTTCTATCTCACTAAATATGTAGCAAACAATCCCAACACATAGCAAAAGCTATATTTTTAGAAGAAGACTTCCACAGCATTTAATAAAGCAGACTCCAACTGGCTTGCAGTCTTCGGCTGGCTCCTTCCAGCATGAGCTGGGATATCTGAGCTGCTTGCAGCGTGGTCTGAATTAGATGGAAGAGGGCATCTGGGTGCAGACTGCAGGTCAGTTCCTGCTCTGGATGCCTGGCATACTTATCTTGCTTGCTCTGCAGTCTTATTACTCATGAGAAGTGCGGCCAAACCCCAGGCAATGCACTGGTAGCACAGTTTGTTTTACTCATAGCTAGTAGCAGACTTATAGAAGTGAGTTATGATAATCATCAACATTTTAAAAGCAGGGTGTCATTGGCATAATACAATACTGTGTTTGTGGTGAAAAGGCAGTCCTCTGTATTCTTCCCTTCTCACCAACTCATCTCATCTGCTCATGTCTGTGGCTTCTGGGATCTACACCCACACCTGTGCTTGAATACTTTGATACAAGGAGCAGCCTTACAAAGAGAGGCAACTAGAGACTTGTCACACTGCTAACTGGTACGGCACTTTGAATCATGATAAGTGTTCAAGAAATATCTATGGACATCTCTACACTATTTTCCTTTTTGGTAAAAAACACATGAACAAGCTACCACTGTGAAGTGACTTGGAAGATCCAAACCCAGCCCCCATTAGGCAGATTTCAAAAGTTCTTCACCCACTGATAATCATGTCATGTCTGTAGCACAGCCTTCAAAGCTCTGTTATTTCAGCAAGTGGATTGTGATGATCGTGTAAGCACCATCTCCTAAAACAGTGTTTCATGGCAGCCCATTTTGCTCAGGCAGCACAGTGATTTGGTTTTAGTTCACTTCCCAGTTTTAAAAATAATTCTACCAAAACACAGTAGTAGGAATTTCTTGTTTTGAAAATTATGGGTACAGAGGTAAGAGCAAAATGTAGATGGGTCATAACTCTGTAGTACTCTAATTGCAGAGAAAAGACACCAAGTCAAAAGACTGAAGGTGGAAATATTAAAGTATGACTGAGAAATAAGTCATATACTCTTGTCAGTGGAACAAGTAATTATCATGTTTCTTAAAGAAAAGCAAATCAATCATCACTTCAGTTTTCTAAAATTAGAGTAGAATATATATTTGAGAGACATACTATAGCTTCATCTTTTTCCATTAGAATCTTAGAATCATAGAGTGGTTTGGGTTGGAAGGGACCTTAAAGACCATCTAGCTCCTAACCCCTGCCATAGGCAGGGATGTTACTCAATAAAACTGCACCAGAGGATAACTGAAGCTGGAAGGTGCCTCCTCGGATCATGTTCCCCATGTCCCCTGCTCAGAGCAGCATCAGCTAGAGTAGTTTGTACAAGACTGTGTCCAGCCGGGTTTTTAATATCTTCATGTATGGAGACTTCACAATTTGCTTCGGCAACCTGTGTCAGTGGCCTCATCTACTTGGTCTTCTTGATCAGAAGGTCTATAGCAGATACCCACAACATCATTGATGTTTGTCTGTCTGCTCATTTTGACTTAGAAGGTCTCAACTAGCTCCTCACCCATCCCAAGGCTCCATGCATCCCGGCTCCTCACACACATAAAGGGCAGATCCCTCTCCTCACCTTCCCAGCCTGGCCTTCTGAACGGATGTCTATCTATCTGTTGCAGCACTCTGACCATGTGAGCCACCCCCAGACACCTCTGTTACCCCAGTAAGGTCGCAGCCATGTAACTCATACAGATTCCTAATTAGTACCTCCTGTTCATTCCCTGTGCTGCATGCATTGGTGTAGAGACATTTCAGAAGGGCACCCAAGTGTGATGACTCCCCAGAAAGGGCATGGGAGTGCTGCCCATAAGGCTGTTCCCTAGGCACTTCCTTCTGTACATGCTTATGCTTGAGGTGATTGCAGTGTCCTTTCTGTTTAAATTCTACAGCTTTGTGAATACAGACTATATTGGATTTAACAGATGCTTTCTGGTTTGTTTGGGCTACTTCCAGTTTGTATTTCTATCACATGGATATTCATTTATGTGGGGTTCATGACAATGATCTCCACAGCCACATTTTCCAGCTTTATTTTGCAAGGGGAATTGAGACATTAAGAAAAAAACAGCTGTTTTGTATGTGCTACAACTTCCTTGGGTTCAGCTCATTCCCCTGAAGAGATCCCTAAAAATCTACAAACCACTTGGATCCATCACTGTTATGCATGCCTCTGTGAAGAGCTGCACGAGTGCTGGTGCCAGTATGGCTGTGCGTAGCATGGATCAGTGGTGGTGGGAGCTTACTTACACCTGTGTTGCTGCTGAAAAGCTGCTTGTGAAACCAGACCACCACATGTGGCAGCAGAGATGCTTTGCTCTGCCTTTCTAGCTCTTTTTCAGCTGGCTCAGCTCAGCTAGTTAGTGTCCTCTACGCATGAATAGATGTGCTGGTGTGCTGGAGAGTGGTGGGGTGGGAGGGCAGCAGCGTGCTGCCGGAGGGATGGGAAAGCTGCAACCACTCAGGTTGCTTCTGCAGACACACATATATGCTGCAATAAGAGTGCTCTGCCAAAAAAAAAAAAAAAAAATCTTCCAAAGTGCTGGCAGAAGTGCAGATTTTTTTTTTTTTTTGTATCCTGTAAGTCATTTCACAAATGCTTATGTATCATCAACCCCCACATATGTACCCACATTTACATCATAAAGATCTCTGTGTTCAAACACATTTTTTCATCCTTTGTGCCTCATGGAAGAGGATTTTTTGTACTACTTGCAATGTGAATAACTCATTAAATTGATCACTGTTGTATCACTTTCACTCAGAAGCCTGAAATAGCTCTGAACGGAAAGCTTTCATTTTCAGCAATTTTTTACAAGAGCTAGGATATTTGTACTGTGGCCATTGTGCTGAAATTTGATTAGCATGCAATTCTCTAACTTCTTCACATCCTTCACATTCCCAGAACAAACAGAAACAGAAATGTAATTTTTAAAACCTCCAAAGTTCACCATTTGTTTGTGAGTATGAAATCTAGGGTATTAGGTGCAGATTTAGTGCTGAGGCTGTAATACACCTTTGACTGCAATGAACAGTAAAGTCTTCTGAAGGCTTTGAGCATTTTTCCTTTTCTCTCTTCTTTACTGCTTATTGTTTTATTCATGTACTTTGCAGAAACTGGAATGCAGCCAGTTTGTTACAGATAGTGCTGTATTATTACTGTTCTCGCTGTTTCACAAATTATATGTTTTTTCTTCAGAAAGGAGGGAGGCAGGAAGAGTCTTTCTGGCATGCTTTGATTCTAATGTTCTTCCTTTTTTTTTTCCTTTTTTTTCTTTTGTTTTTCTCTATTTGTGTGGGAAGGACACATGATCCTCATCTTCACAGGCCTTGTGAATCTCACAGTACCTCACTCTGTGGGGAGAAGCATCATACATTACTCTGACTGTACACAAACCAGAACCATTATAATGCCTATGTAAATGCACTCATATCAAGTGTACAAAACAATTGTTGACAAAACAGCCGACAATAACGGTCTTCAAAGAAAATTGTGAACAGGAAAAAAAGACGTTCAATAAGGAGTGGCATTCTGCAAGCATCATAAAGTTGGAATAATATAGCCAGCTACCAAACAAGCACCCTTCCCCTAGCTTTTTCTGATACGACATACACCCCAACTACTACTATTTGAGTCATGCATAGCTAAACTTATTCAACATCAATGGCATGTGTTATAATGGAGGGACCCAAATTGAACACTTTATTATTGACAGACTTG
Source organism: Anser brachyrhynchus (assembly GCF_964034855.1). Taxonomy (NCBI): domain Eukaryota; kingdom Metazoa; phylum Chordata; class Aves; order Anseriformes; family Anatidae; genus Anser; species Anser brachyrhynchus. The sequence continues at coordinate 22,964,769 of NC_137697.1, forward strand.
AAATTTTGTTATTTTCAAAGAGCAATGCATCAGTGATAAAGGAAGAAGTTGATTTTGCAAAGAGAATTGGGTAATAGGGAGGAAAACCTCAGAGAAGATCTGACAAAAAAGAAGGGGGGGGGGGGAAGAAGCAAGCAAGAATGAGAGGTAGAGAGTAACAATTATGTCTGAGAAATAAATAAATAAATAAAAAAAACTTACACAGCATTTAATTATGCACTGTTTCTCCTGTGGGTTTATATTCAACAAGTATCCAGCAGCCAAAAAGTAAAGTTCAGCCCTTTTTCCTGCCTCATCTGCACAGATCTAGCTGTTCCTTCATTTGGATCCAGGAGCTGAGCAGCTGGGCTACATAAGGGGAAAAAGGAGAAAAAAATAGTTCCCTTCACACTGTGGCCATTTGAACATGAGTGCTGCAGCAAATAGGAGGGAGGGGTAGAGGATCTGAGAAGTACACAGGGCAGTGGTTGTGACCTGGGAGGTACAAATATAATCCCTTGAGGGGCAGTTTATGCTGACTGAAGAGACATAGCATTATCCTGGAAGCTAAGTTCCTTCTGCACAATATTTAAGAGGAGCCGAGGAATAAACATGCAGGATTTCAATTTTGTTTCTCATCCAAGGTTGTATAATTGAACACTCCGAAGGATACCCAAACCTGCAAGGTTGAGGTGCTGAGTCACAGAACCACAGAATAGTTAGGGCTTGGAAGGAGGAACCTCTGGAGGCCATCTGGTCCAAACCTCTGGCCAAGCAGAGACACACAGAGCAGGTTGCCCAGTACCATGTCAAGGCAGCGTTTGAAGAGTGTGAATGAATGGATTGTGATGTGATAGTAAAGGTAACATATCAGGAGTCAGGGACAACCCACTTAAAAGACCTAGGATAGGTCAGATGGATAAAAACTGTCATCAGTGACGGAGATGGGTGCTAGCTGGAATTGTCACCTGGGAAGAGGGAGCTGGGGATGGAGTTCCCAGGTTAGATGGGAAAAGGAAGCATTAGCTGGGAAGCTCATGTGAGGAGTCACTTAGATATACAGTTACAGGCTTATATTTTTCTCAGTAAAAAAGAATGAAATTGCTGACAAAATGAGTTGGAGACCAGGTTCACCTTAAACTTTCCAGGTAAAATTCTTCTAATAAAACTTCTCATCTTCCTGCTTTGGAGGCAACTTGCTGAGAAGGAAAGAGGAAAATGGACATTATTTTTCTCAAAGGCAACACTGTTGTTTTATTTAGAGTACATTATATGAGTTTACAAGACAGTAAACTGTAGTTTGGGTTCATCTATTAATACCAATGAGTGAACTTTCTAATTGTTTGCATAGACTGTCTTGGAAATACTGGACATGGAAGCTAGTCTCTGCAGATGAGCAGTCACTGACATTTAATCCCTCTCTATTAAGCTACTTTAATGGCTGTTACTTTTTTTTCCCCTTCTGATTGTGAAATTAATATAGGATTTCCCTCGTTTAAGCCTACCTTTTTCCAGAGTAATTTCTTCCTGGCTATTTTTGTGTATTTTTTTTCTTGTGTTTCCATCACTAATAACTTTATTTGTTCTTTTTTCTCCCCTTGGTGCTCACTTGATGATGATTAATAGACAGTAATGGTATTGCTTCTCAGCCTTCATTTTGGCAAGTACAATATTTCCAGCACTTCCATTTGCTTCCTGTGCAATGGGCTCTTGACTCTCCTGTTTCTTTAGAAATACATCTGTGCACCTACTCCAGGCTCAAAGGATCCTGGACTGGGATAATGTAAGATATGAATGGTATTATAGTTGGGGCCATTATTGCCTTTGAGTACAGATGTTAATGTTTCTCTGCCCCTGCAGGAGAGATCTTTCCTGATGCCTCCTACAGTCCTATCTTGTTTGTATTGTGGCTGTACCACCATGCTATGACTATCTTCACCAGTACCCCAGGTTTATTCCCTCCCCTCTGGTGAAGCCATAAATATTCTCTTTGAAGTGTTTATCTTGTCCTCTATAGAGCTGTTACTTCCTAGGAACTTGAGACAGTCCAGTACAACACATTCCTTGCCTCTTCTGCTCCTCACTAAAAATACTTTTTGATACTGTCTGTATTTACTCTTCAGTTCCTTTTAAATCATAAGGTCAAGGTGGAGTTGTTGTCTCATCCAGGCATTGCTTTTGGTAGAGATTTATTTTCCCATAAAAGTTCCTTTTTCTTAATTTACCCTTTCTTCCACATTTTCTGTTGCTACTTCTTTCTGTGATTGTGTTTTCAATCAAAAGTAGTGGCCCTCTAACCTTCTTTTTGTGCATCATTGTATCATCCACAAGATCAAAATCTTGAAAAAATTCTCCCCTCTTCCCGCACCACCCCCCCAAAAAAAAAAAAAAAAAAATTTGTGTAACACCTGTAACACCTTCTGGTCTCACTGCTACCGGTTCTACTTTCACTATCACAAACAGCTCTGATCCTACCCAGGGTTTCTAGTAGTAGGCTCATCAGCAGTACTGTTTAAAATCTACAGGAATTTTATCCCCAAAAGAACAATGGTGGAAGGGGAAAGCAGAGGGCTGCTGGACCACAAGCACAGTTTCTTCCCCTCTAGAAAGTCATCAAGGCCAAAGAAATAGCAACTGGAGTTAGTGATCCATTTCAACTCTATGGCATACCTGCACCTCCATGCTGTTGCATACCAGGTTATATCTTAGATTTGCATAGATCAGTCTGTACCATCTCCTTTTCCAGAGACGGTATTCACTTGCTATCCAGCTTCTCCCACAAGTGATGGAAGAGTTCAGCCGAAGCCTGCAAAACAGCCCCACCTCTTTCCTGCAGATGATGGTGACCATCCTAACAGACCCCTTTCCTGAGGTGCAAACTGCTCATTAATCTTCCCTAAATTAATATCTGTGGTCTACAAAGGAGGTAGAGTTTGCATGTGCATTTGGTGGCACTGGGGATGTTACTGTATCCTACATATGTGAGAGCATCAAATTGTGATAAGTGATGCCAGTGTAACATTCTGTATCAGCCTGTAAAGAGAAGGGAGATCCTTTCTGCAGGCACGGAGTTAGCTAGCTTTTGCATTTGGAGTATCATCCACCATGTGCATCTGCTGGTGGTGCATTTCAGATCCTGCAGTCAGCAAAGACATTTCTCCTTGAATAATCAAGAGTATACCAGGCCCTGTATTCAATTTTCTCATACAGGAGCCATCACTGCTTCTCTCTCTCTCTCCCTCTTTTTTTTTTTTTTTCCATTCTCTTCCCTTTTCTCCCCTTCTTTTCATGCTTTCTGAAAAGAATACAGAGCAAACTCTTGCTCTGACTTTTGATAGCATTGGTTTCACTAATTGCAAGTGTCAGTACACAGATTATCCATTGTGGGTTATATGTGAATTCACAGATTATCCTATGAGTTATCCACTAACCTACTCTCAGTCCTTCCTGATAACTCTCTGAAGTGGCAGTCTTGCTTTCACCTGTACTTCTTTTCATTGAAATGTCTTGGATCAAAAGGTTGAGGTTCCCCCATGGCCAGGAGATCTGTATGCATATTTCTCTTCAGCTAGCTTCATGTGGTTTGGAATTTTTCAGTATACTATTCATAGACCAGGGATAGAGATAAAGAGCTATTAACAATAACACTTCTTGTTCTTCTTTTGTGGGTGTCTCATCACGAGTCATTCCATTGTGGCTAATATTCTCTATAACCTCTTCAACCCATCAAACCTCCTTCATCTCCAAGCTGGGGGATCTGTAATGATTTTATATTTTCCTGTGATTTTTCACATCCTACATTTGCTTTGGCAAATGAAGGATGCACCAAGTGTTGAAAATCTGCTCCTTCATAAACCTGATTGCATGAATGACAGACAGTCAGGGCTTCCTCAAATTCCTAATAACCCATTTGATTAAGTACAGAGATATTCAATACAGAACCATTTCAAACAAAAGTACACGTCAAAGCATGGACTGTAGTTATGAAAACAAACATAGATAATTGTCATTTCTGACACCAGATTCACTCTTGAAAATGATTACTGTAAACGTTTTGAAGGTTTTGTACCTAGCACCATTTGCTGTTTTTCTGAAAATCTAACAGAATATTTTATCTACCTAAGGCAGAATATTTTCATCTTTCCCAGGGCAAATTAAGACTACTTAAAATTCTAAAAAGTTACAGTTATAGCAATTCAGTTCTAATGATCTGTTTCTTTCTGACATTCAATTGTAGAGCTTAGCCAATCTGTTTGAATGACGTCAAATGAGAAGGATTTCAGGAGGTTCATGCTAATCACATTGTGATATTTAACCTCATTTGAAAGCAAATAGGAACTCTTGCTTTAATATTAAAATTTTCAGCACAGACAAACAGCTGGTTGTAAGCTCTTCGTGCTCTGTTAGAACAAGAGCTCTCAGCTGTTCCTCTAAAGTTCACTTTTAATTTGCTTTTGATAAAACTGATGAAGTCTTACAGCCAAGCCTGAAGACCTGACTTTACTCCTGCTGCCAACGACTAGTAAGCATCTGTGGCAAGACAATGTGCTTCCCTGTCTTCCTCAGCATGAAGCTAATGATTTAGAAAAAGGTAAATTACACAAGTGAGCAGAGTAGTCCTCACTTTTGCTGAAGGAATGCAACATGTTTCATACAGACTATGTCACTCATCATATGTCTGAGCCTTGTTTTGAAGGACTTGTGCAAGGCATATGTCTTGCTTTAATTCCTTGCTCAAAAGCATATTTTACCTTTAAATCTCAATTTAAGAAGCAAGGAAGCTTAACCTTAAGAAAACTGTTTTCTGTGTGAATAAAATTATGTAGGGGGAGTGAAAGAAAAAAAAAAAAAGATTTTTGAAAAGTTGACTACAACCTTTGAAATGAAAAACAATGCTTTCACTTTTTCTCCCTTAGAACATTTTCTCTCTGTGTTGTTTCTGAGTGTCATTAAACAATAATCAGCTAATTACATGTGATAGTACTGCTTTCTTTTCTTACTTGGTGATTACCTATCAATACCTGATTAGAGGTCAGCCATACCTTGTGTGTGTAATGATGAATCCTTGAGACAAACCTGTCAGTTGGCACACCATCTCTGGTTTCACCACATGAAGAAGAGGAAGCTTGTCTCCCATGCCGTGGATCCTTGCTAAGCACAGATGCAAAATAGTTTCCTACTCAGAAGACATGCAAGTACTGCCCCCAGGACACCATGATGTAGCAAAGTGTTGGTAAAGATCAAAATGGCAATGGTCGCTCTACAAACCCTGTGATTTACACCACAAATTCAGTCACCATTTTACCTGTGGCTCTAGCTTTGTGTTTGGTGAGGTCCTGGAGTTTTATAAGCTTTCCTTTTTAGTGTGCATATGACAGTTTTTAACCCCTAATTCTACAGAAAGAAACATGATATCTCTGGCTTGACAGCAGTGTATATGCTGTTCACAGCTTTCCCAGGCTCTTGGCTATCACGGAAGATGTGATATTTAAAAGATGTGAGCATGAGACAAAAACAGCATGCCTGTATTTCCACTGGTAGATTCTTCCTTTGTAATTTTTCCTGACAGAAGAACATAAACCTAAATATTAGATTTATATATATACTTCCGTATGGATGTATATATATATTTATGTGTATATTTATTTCACGAATATACTATATATATGTACATATGGAAGTACAGTTCTGTTTTTTGGCAGAAGTAAATGCAAAAGGAAACCACCACATAGGCTGAGAAGTCCTTATTTTTCTTCCCTTCCCTTCCCTTCCCTTCCCTTCCCTTCCCTTCCCTTCCCTTCCCTTCCCTTCCCTTCCCTTCCCTTCCCTTCCCTTCCCATCTCCCCTCCCCTCTTCTCATTTTTTTAAAGAAATTCTGGTAAATTTATTAACAGTCAGTTAAGGCAGAGATACTTCCACATTATTTAGGAAACTATCCCCTCTTTTGTGATTTCCCTGACTAAGCAACCCAAAACGTCACTGTAAACTATCAAAATGTTGTCACAACTATGTATTGCTTGAAATTTTTGCACCAATTCTTCCACAGGATTTGGAGTCTGGTAAGTAGGTAAGTAATCTCAATTTTCATTCTTTTAGTAAATAACCAAAACAGAATTTCTGACTGTAAAATTTGGAGAGAATACCTGGAAAATATAAATGCATGAGTTACAAGAAACCAAAAAAGAAATAAAAATAAAAATAAAAATTTTGAAGTTAAAACTCAAGATTTTCTCAGTGATCTTAAAACTTTGTGTTTAACTTCTGCTTATTAGTCACCTTATTTTTCTGCCCCATTCTGGTGTAGATTATTCTCAACAGTTTCAGGAAATTTCTCAGTAAAAATCCTGCACTTGTTATTCTCAATCAAATCATTTCATTCCTGCTTCTTTAGATTTTTTGTAGAATAAATTTAACTCGATTACTTCAGTTCAGTCATATATTCATGATTAGCATCTCGACCTCATAATGCTACAATATCTTCAAAGAAAAAAAGTAGCCCTGACTGAGTTCACAATTCTAGGTTTGCATAGATATCATCAAATTCACAGGCTGGGAACAGGTCTGTGAAATCTGATTTTGATGTTTGGATTGCCTCTGCTCTCATTCACTCTTAAACTTTCATATGTTCTCAAAGCCATTGGAATCAGTACCAGGTATGATATGGAAAGGAGACAGCATCTGCAGAGGTTGAAGTCATTTCTCATGCCCTAAGGTGCAAATTTTAATCAAAACTAGAACTGATAAATAAATGTCTATTGGCAAAATTGCACTGAATTACAGATAAGGGTGTGCAATATTCCTTGAGTCATTCCTTACCAATAAATCATGTCAGCCAAGGTTAATAGAAGGGGACAGAAGAGAAGAATAAAACTGGTTTGAATTCTGAGCTTTCACTTCATTAAAAATAACACATTTCAAACTAGAACAAAACAGATAATCTTGAAATTTCTGGTAAAATATCACTTTTTACTAGCAGCAGTATATGTGACTTGTAATGTGATATTATCTTTGTGGAGAATAGTCAGAGTTGTTAGTGTCATTGATTAACATCGGCCTTGGGCAAAGGGGAAGTTGAGCAGCTTGCTCCTGCTTATCTCTAGAAATAAATGATCCTTAGGGTGTCTTCCAAACCAAGCCATTCTATGATTCTATCCATGATTCTAAGATAATGAACTTAATGAAGTAAATGCTAAACATATGACTAGAGTACTCAAATCTCCATCCACATCAAGATAAACGCCATACAAGGGGAAGGGAACAGAAAAGGTTAGGATATAAAGGAAAAGAGGAAAGTGTAGAAACTGTTAGTGTTAGGAAAAGAGAATTAGGAAAAAAGAAGAGTGGGGGGTAGAAAGAAGAAATTTGAGACCTAGAAGACACAGCCAATGGGCTGTGCTTTTTCTCTTCCACCAAGACAAAGATACCTTCTTGGTAAGCTCTGTGCCTTCACTTTTCATTGAGGAATACGCAGTATAGCGTTTTTCTAGTGTTATTATCATATATCAGCACTACTGCAGTAACGTATTTATTTATCAATAGTAAGTCTCAATCTGCTATGTATGTTGCCTTATTAAATATTTGCAACTTTGCAAAACAGTCTCAGTGAAAGTCCTTAGCAGGGCTCTGAAAAAGACAAATGTTTGACTCTGATAAGCCATTTAACATGAAAAATTTTTATCATATACTATTGTTTCATATACAACTGCTTCTGCTATATTCTACATATTTCCATTAAAATTTTCATTTAAGTTTTCCTTTAAAATTTTCTGATATTAAAAAATCCATTTAAGAATATTAATAACAATTATGTTTGTGTTACACAACTTTTTTTTAAAACTTGTATGATTTCATAACTTTATTTTTGAGTAGCACAATTCTAGCAACTGGTTTGTGTGAAAACTGCCTTACAGGTTTGAACAGGATACAGGATAAGCATTGACCTTTCAAGTGAAATACTGATTGCAAAACAGACACAGTGGTCAAACCGTCCAGTGGAACATCCATTAAGTCCATTCTCAGTTGGACTTCCTAAAAAGTGCTTTTTCTGCGTGTGGACTGCTACCTTTTGACCTTGGTCTCCAGCCAGTTCTACTCTGCAACCTTTACACTGTGTTAGCTATTCCCTTTTCCCACCTGACCCTCATTAGCAGCAACTTTCTTCCTGTTTTGTAAGAGAAAAAGGAAATCTGCTCATCCAGCCTGATGCAGCCTAAGGTACTCATTGCCAATAAAACAGTCCAGCTTTAAAACAGTAGGGGAGTAGAAAAACACCAAGAACAACATAGAAGAAAATCTCAAGTGACAGAAAATTAGAAAATATGACAGAACACTGACTATTAAACTATGTTATATGCATAAATTCCAGCCTCTCATCCTCTCTTCCTTCTTCTTTATATGCCTGCTATGTAAGATGTATGTACCTTGGAGTACAGTGTTATGTTCAGGGACAAGATAGCCACAGCTTACAGACAGTGAGTTGACTGACCCCTTGCAGAAACCACCAAACTTCTACAGCTTGCAAAAATGTGAAGATCTGTAAATGTGGAACAGCTGGCAGATCTGCAGGTTCCCCTGGCCAAGAGCTCCTTTACTACTCCTCCCTTCCCCGCTGCTCCAAGTTTATCAAGCAAACCAGTTCTTCCCCTCCGTGCAATGTGTGTAGATTAGCCCCTGCCTTTGGTTCTTTTGGCAGCTTATAGAGGTTATTTTAACCTTTGTAACTTCTTCATTAGACATTTTTCAGAATATTTCTTCTTGATTCTAGTATAGAAAGGGCATGTATCTGAATTATATTTCATATAGAGCCAGAGTATTATTTCTTGCTCAGCTTTTTCTATAACAATTAACCTAGCCTATGCCCACACAGATAAGACGCTATTGTGTTCAAGTTATAAAATTAAAACATGCAGATAAATAAATAAAAAAAAAAGAAAGAAAGGCAAGTAAGGGCTGTTTTCATCAACACAGTTATTTCAGTGTGTACTATATGGAAGATGAAAGAAAAGTATTACAGAAGATATGAATTACATAAGCTTTGGATAGCAGTCATGAATAGCTCAGTGTTTCTACATGTGGGTAGTCTGCAAGATCTGAATCTTCAAAAAACAGCAGAAGTAAGGAGGATGATTTTGCAAAGTATGTTTAACATATAGGGAAAAAGTGAAAATTATACTGGAAAAATACCATTGTAAATTAATTTGGATCTGCTAGCCTATGGGGGAAAACAAATTGAAGGAAGAACATCCATAAGTATTTGGAACAAGGAAGTACGAAACGAAGGCGGTCCGGGAAATGGCCCTGAGCATGGCTTTGACCCTCCTGGGCAAGGCAACCTCTGCTTTCGTCTGTCTGCTGGAATGCCTTTGGGAGACTTGGAGTATGTAAAACCGATGGCTGAAAAAGAAAGATACAAATGGAGAGCTCTAAAGATGGAGAGCCCAATTTTTGTCTCCATTACAATGTTGAGCCTTAAGGATGAAGCATTACCTCAACAGTTTCACTAGTGGAGCATAGCAAATCACCATGACACATATCTATTACATTTTGAAGGTGTTTAATTGCCCAAATAAGATGTTTAATTAATTAAATAAAAGTGTTTAATTAAACAACTGGATTGTTTAATTAACCTTGCAATGACAAGTGGCTTAGTCTCTTTTATAGTTGAAAGGTGTCTAGAATCCTAAGCTCCAATTTCATTGAAAATTACACTCTCATGAGAGAAAATAACTAAAATTGAGACTGAAATGATACAACTCCTTGATTGTTCAGCCTTTTATATACCCTTTCAAAATAGAGGCCACGTTTCTGGAAATTTTCTTAAGGTGGTTTATTAGCTGGGACAGATAACAACACTGATGCAATAGCTTCTATTTTACTACTTGATATAAAGTACTGCATCCTGAACATGATGTTCATTTGGTGATGTTTTTACCACCTTGCAGTGAAACTTTTTTGTCCTTCCCCACACGGTGTGAACCAACTTTCACTGCCACAAGAGAGTGCCTGTGTGATAACTGTGACTGGTGGACACTGATAACTCTGCAAGGGAGGAACAGGCTTCTTCTGAAAGCAACTGGAGAAGGGACAAACTTTCACCTTACAAATTCTAGCCAGATGTGCCTGCAGAAAGACATCAAGTCAGTAGGTCTTGAGTCTTACGTGATGGCAACTCCTACCTGGGCAAGTGGCTGAATGTGAAAGGTGCACGCACCTATGCAAGTTATCTTCGCACCACCTCCCTGCTGAGCTGCAGCAGATCACGCATGCTTGCCTAACCCACCCTTTCCTCCTGGTGTACCAGTTCAAGGAGATGCTTGGACATGCAGTAGAAACACAGAGCACACAGGTGCTCAGTTAGCTTCTCCATCCCTATGTGCTGTCAGTTTGACAAACCACAGCAACTCCATGACATCCTTCATTGTCACCTTGTCTTGACAAGACCAAGACAGCAAGCAGGGTGATAGCTTCTCTCTGCAACTCTGCAGACAGAACAGAGTGCAGCAGGTGTTGTCTCTGAATGTCCATTTCCCTCTCATGTCAAAGTCTGTATAAATATGACATGAGTATGTCTAGATATGGATCTGTCACACACACTCTGTATCATAGAATCATAGAATGGTTTGGACTGGAAGGGTTCTTAAAGATCATTTAGTTCCAACCCCCCTGCCATAGGCAGGGACACCTCACTAGGCCAGGTTGCCCAGGGCCTTGTCCAACCTAGTCTTGAACACCCCCAGGGATGGGGCATCCACAGCTTCTCTGGCAACCTGTTCCAGTGCCTCACCACCCTCTGAGTGAAGAATTTCCTCCTAACATCTAATCTAAATCTCCCCTCTTTTAGTTTAAAGCCATTCCCACTTGTCCTGTCGCTGTCTGCCTGAGCAAAAAGTTGCTCTCCATCTTTTTTGTAAGCCCATTTTAAGTACTGAAAAGCTGCAATGAGGTCACGTCAGAGCCTTCACTTCTTTAGGGTGAACATCCCCAGCTCTCTCAGCCTTTACTCACAGGAGAGGTGCTCCAGCCCTCTGATTATCTTTGTGGCCCTCCTCTGGACCCATTCTAACACTCCACACCATTCTTGTGCTGGGGACCCCATACCTGGGTGCAGCACTCTGGGTGGGTCCTCACAAGGGCAGAGCAGAGGGGCACAATCCCCTTCCTCCATCTGCTGGCCACTCCTCTTTTGATGCAGCCCAGGATGCAGTTGGCCTTCTGGGCTGCAAGCACACACTGCTGGTTCATGTCGAGATTTTCATCCACCAGAACCCCCACGTCCTTCTCCGCAGGGCTGCTCTCAGTGAGTTCTTCTCCCAGTCTGTCCTCATGTCTGGGACTGACCTGACCCAGGTGCAGCACCTTGCACTTGGCCTTGTTGAACTTCATTAGGTTCACATGGGCCCAGTTATGTAGCTCATCCAGGTCCCTTTGGATGGCATCCCTTCCTTCTGTTGTACCAGCTGCACCACTCAGCTTGGTGTCATCTGCAAACTTGCTGAGGGTGCACATGATCCCACTGTCTATATTGTTGATAAAGATATTAAACAGTAACGGTCCCAGGACAGAACCCTGAGGGACACCACTTGTCGACAGTCTCCACCTGGACAGAGTCATTGACCACTATCCTTTGGGTGTGACCCCCAAGCCAATTCCTTATCCAGTTAATGGCCCACCCATCAAATCCGTATCTCCCCAGTTTGGAGATCAGGATGTCATGTGGGACCGCACCAAAAGCCTTGCAGAAGTCCAGGCAGATGACATTGGTTGGTCTTACCTTGACAACTGATACAGTCACTCCATCACACAAGGCCACCAGCTTGGTCAGGCACTGTTTACCCATGGTGAAGCCATGCTGGCCGTCTTGGATCACCTCCTTGTCCTGCATGTGCCTTGACATTGCTTGCAGGAGGATTCATTCCATGCTCTTGCCAGGCACAGAGGCGAAGCTCACTGGGTCCTCCTTTCTACCCTTTTTAAAAATGGGAGTGATGTTTCCCTTTTTCCAGTGTACTCCATGTCTGTCATTACCAGTTCACCCTTCTCGTCCATCAGCGGGGGTACAATCTCCTTGGTCTTTCTTTTCTGAGCAATGTACCTATAGAAACCCTTCTTGCTATTCTTTGCATCCCTTGCAAAGCTCAGTTCCATCTGTGTATGCCTATCCTAGCTTTGAGAAAACTTTAAGATCAGGCTTGTGAGTTCATCTTCAAGGGCTGCTGGAACACAGCTTCCAGAAACTGTGCAGGTTCACAGCATGGATGGTGAGGATCCAGAGGCGGGGATTTTAGCCGTGGCGGGTGCGGATCGCTAAAGGCAGGTGGAGGCTGGAGCAAGCTGGCGGTTTTGAAGCAGGATCAGAGCTCCTGACCAGCATGGTGACACAGGCTTCAATCCGGGACAGCTGGGTGAGGACAAGTGCATACCTGGAGAGGCAACAGGATCTCAGTTCGACCTTTCAGGGACATGCCAAGCATGCAGCACTCAGCACTGAGAACCAGGTTGCTATTGCAATCCAAAATCTGCTAACCACTTCTCCAGCTGAAAGAAATGACTAGAAACCTGCAGCAGTGGCAATGAACGAAGCACAAGCATGAGAGAGGGAGCTTTACTGAGCAGTTATCATTTCTATTCATCCATGAGCAGGCAAGACAATGCATTTCCCAAAATACCAGAAGGTTTTCTGCAAGATAGCTCAAGCCAGAGAGGTAAGCAGATAAACAATATCTGATTCCCAAGTTGCATTATGTGAAAATATAAGAAGGAAAGATTTGACATTGTACAGATAGAGATCAGAGGCTCAAGATACCTAGGTGGAACTGTACAACAGTTTTGTGCATCCGAGGCACTCTGGAGATTTGGTGCATTTGGGCACGTCTGTGAATTGCTACTGTATAAGCTGATCCTGAGATATTAGTCTGCGATGTCCTCACACAAGAGATTCAAAAGAGTAGTATTAGCCTAATAAATCACTGCGGCAATGATTTCCTTGTCAGCATAATTAAACAGAGAAAACACAGTACAAGAAACTATGTGTGACCATGAGTTTCGGGAAACTACGTGCAAACGTGAGTTTTGGACATCCAGATCATAGAAAATCTATGGGCAACAGAATACGGCCAGAAGAACTTGTGAGAAGGCACTGGAGAGCACTTGGCTTGCTTCGCCTGGTTTATCATATCAGCTGCAGGTTTTGTTGGCACTTGCTCATGCCCTTATCGGCTCTTGAGGCCACACCGCTCTCCTCCGGTGCTGTGCAGGTGACTGCAGCAGGCTGCCCAGAGGATGGGGTTATTTTGGCTTTGGCACAGCTGTGCTCTGAAAGGAAGGCTGCCCCGAATGACTTTTCATTTTTATTGTGATTTAAGAGTGGCTCACCTCAGAAAAATCCTGTCCAGTGATGATGTTTTTACAGGGTTTGTTCTTGGTGTTGACCTTTTGATAGACCCTCAAGCTAGAAAGTCTTCACAGACCCTCTGAAAACTAAAGAAGCACTGATGGTAGCTGGAGTTAAAATTAATTGCACCTTATCAGAATGCATGGCAGCTTTGCACCAGCTGCTGTTCCTTGTGGTTTGTTGTAAATGACATTTGGACAAAGCTGGGGTAGAAAATTGCAGCGCTAGTAGAGCAGTCACGAAATGCCACATGAGATACCATAGAGCTGTTATGAGAGGTAGAGTGAGGCTGCGTGCCATGGTGAGACAAAGATGACCGGGTACTTCCAGGACTCCTGGATGGACAGAAATGTCCTCAGTGGCCAGTCTCCTCCTGGCCAGTGGAAGACAGGGGTCTTGAGTCTCCCCTGGAAGAGCCTGTGAAGAGCTCCCCCACCAGAGCTACAGGCAGTCTCGCCAGCAGCATGAGCTGGAGCCTTTCTTGTCCTGTCAAAATTCTTGTTGTCATTTGTCATCACCCATACATAACCCACCGCACGGATTATCATGCAGCAGCTCTTGCATTAAACTCAGTAATACCATAAAGATTTGAGTCTGAGACTATGTTTTGGAACGGTCCCCTGCTCTGATTTGCTCACTGTCTGCAATGAAGATTTTACTACACAGCTGGGCATGGTCAGATTAATTTCTCCAGTGATGAAAATATTTAAAAATATAATTGATAATGTTACAAATAAGGTAGCATTAATAGACAAGTGAAGTTCTGATTATGAAGTTTGCTACCTCCTCTCAAAAATTAATGAGTATACTCTCCAGGGGAGAATCCATGGATTTGGCTAATTCCAAAAAAATAATTTTTGCACTGGAGGTAGCAGTATTTAGGCCTAAAATCTGTGTTGTCATTTCTGATATATATACATATATATACACACACACACATATGTACGTGTGTATAAATATACATATATATACACATGTATGTATATTTATACACACATATACGTATATGTATATATATATATCAGTAAGCATCTCTTTGAATTTTAGATGTTTAATTATAATCAGAAAATAAGTCCAGGTGTTTCTGCATAGGTTTAAGAACTGAACCTTTTGAAAATCAGTTGGAAAGTCAATGAAAATTGCTGGAAGAAAGAAGAGAATAGCAAAAAAAAAAAAAAAAAAGAATCATCTTATGATTTAAGTTGCATACAAAGTATGAGATTTTCTGTATGCCTATGTCACCTATGTCTTTTTTTTTTACATTATACAGTTTTCATTTTTGTTTGCACTTTATATGTTAAATTCATTGATGATATCATGTTGCAAGCTAGAAATCTATCCTTTATTCAAAGGACTGATAAAAATATCAAGGCAGTTGAATAATCTGTCAAAGACAGAATAACACCAAAACCCACTGAGATATGAAAATGCATGATTATGAAAGAAGTATGTTTTCCCATCAAACTTTTAAGGTGAAGTTATGAGCAGTGTTTTGTGCTGCTTTCTTTTTTATTAGGACGGACAGATATGGAGGTTGTCCTTCATGAACCAGCAAAGTGTATAAACCACTGCAAATTGTAGCATGTAATGAACGCAGCAGTCCAGTAAGCACTCCAGAGATAACAGTGGCAAAGAACTGGTTCAGGAAGTTTCTGTTTCTTTCCTGTTAGTAGGTTTCAGATAACAAATTAATCTCAAAAGAGATTATGACTATCTTGAAGAGTTAATGAGTATCTTAAAATTGTCTGCTTGTCCAAGGCCAATTGTCTGCTGTCCAATTGTCTGCTGTCCAAAGGGCAATTGATCCTGCAGTATATAAATCACTGATGCGTGAAGATGAGAAGCAGATCTGAGACAGACAGCAAACAAATAACACATGGGAGCTCAGTGCTGTGTTTGTGGGGAAAGATGAAGAAGTTTGTTTTTTGCTTCATTCGTGTTTCTGTGCTCTTGCTCAGTTTCTCCATCATTTGTCTGGGAGTCCTTTGCATTTACACCAGTTCCTCTGTGTGCAGATGCGGGAACAACAAGCTGGTTGTTTATTTCCTCTTAGCTGTGGGGCTCTTGCTCCTTGTGGCTGGCATTTTCTGGAGCACAGTCCATGAAGCCATGAAATATAGGGGCTTCAGCAGCATCTTCATGAGAAATCTCAGCCTTAGAGAGCTCCGTGTCAGCACCATAGACAGGTATGTGTTACAGTACTGGTACCAATGCATGGGGGGAGAGACGCTGTTTTTTAAATGTACTCTGAGAAGAGAAAAGCAATACAAGGTTTTCATAAAAAAAAAAAATCCATCTTAGTATATTGTGATGGAGGGAAATTTTACATTTTTATATTTTTTTATTTTTTTTAGAACAGACGTCAATCTGTGTAATACACACCAGTGCATAATGTAAGGCTTATTCTTGAAAACAGGACAGGTTGCGCGGAATGGTGCAAATCCATTCATGGGGAGAGCAGGTGCAACTGCACTGACATCAGTGGAGATCCCAGGGGAACCTCTCTAGTTTCACCCCACCAGACAGCTCAGGATGTGCTGCTGCAGGCTGTGTTCTCATAGGGCTTGTTCTAGCCACATTGCTCAATGGTGTGTGCAATGAGCTGCAGCTTCCCATATGGCCCTAGCCAACGTTTTCTTGCATGATTGTCCCTGCTATTTCTGAGTGAAGTCTGGTGCTCTGAGAGAGAGAGTTTCTTAAACTGATTGGTGCGAGGCCTGACAAAGTTTTTAACACGGTCACTGCATACAGATTACTTTCCCCAGACTGTTGAGGAAACCGCATCAGAAACACTGGCAATGGGTGCTCTGAAAGCACTCCAGGTACAACATTTAGCACATTTTGGTGAGATAAGCAGGAACACGCAATGCATATTTTAAAAGTGTGGAAAACAATGATTATTGTAATAATAAATAACTTACTAATTTAACGTACTCCAGACAATGACCTCTCTTTTTTTTTTTTTTTTTTTTTTTTCCAAATCAAGCTTTTCTCTGGCACTTTGCTGAAATACTTACATGTGTAAGAGTCTGTATGCCAGGGGTGGGAACTCCCATGGTGAAGGCTCTTGTTTCTCTGAATTTTGTGTTTTAATAAAAGATTTTGGAGAAAGACACAGGTAATGACCCCAGCTATGCTGGCTCTTTTGTACTTACATATTGCACTGACCCAGCCCTGCTTAGGTTTCCACCTACAGCTTAAGCCTCAGCTAAACTCTGGAAACACAGCAGACATCACCAAGCCCCCTGAGACAAATCATGTTTCACCTCCACATGCTTCATGTTGGCTTGCTGTGTTTTCAGGCCGGACTTCTACCCGCCATCCTACGAGGACAGCACAGATCCTGCAAAGCAGACCTTCCCATTGCCAGCAGTCTCCACACCGAAGGAGCAAGAAGTCATCGACATCCCCCCGCCGCTGTACAGCGAGCGCAGCACGGAGTCCGCCGGCGAAAATAACGAGGGAGAGCAGCCCCCACCCTACGCATTAGCTGCTGGCCAGGACTCGAGCCCAGGGGGGGAGCCAAATACTGGTGCACCCACTCAAGAAGATGTTTGCTGACAGCATGGAGGCTGCCAAGGGACCTCAGAGAGAGTAGGGGAGACATGGACAGAGGTGTGTGTCGGTGCTGCCTGACGCTGCACCACAAGGCCGCCCCAGAAAAGCACTGACCATCCTGGTGTTTGGGTGAAGTTGGAAGGGTGTATGTAAAAAGTTGCTCTGTGTTTCAAAGCAGCAGGAGGGTCTCCATCCTGCAGGGGTTTGCTGAGCGAGGAGGTACCTCCCGTCGTGGTCACCGTGCTCATTCAGCTGGGAACAGACACCCCAGCACAACGCTCTGTGTGGCCACTCAGCCTGCAGGGCTCGGAGCTGCCACAATGCTTACAAGAGAGCAAACAAGCTGTCCACAGCATTCAGAAAACCAGGCGGTAAGGTGCATATCAGAGATGTGCTTCGTTGTTACTGCACAGCCTGAGGGAAGCACCCACTGGGGACTGCTGCTCCCCTGGTGCATCAAGGACAGACCCCATCCCTCCCCCCATGCGTGAGGGTTTGCTGCTCTGACGGTCTGTGCCTTAAAATGCTGCGTGAAATTGCAGATTCTTTGGGAAAAAATGTAACAGTAAATGGGTCTGAGAGCCAGAGTCAGTCGCTGTCAAGGTCAATCAGAAATCATCTATCGGTTTCATTGGAACTATAATAATAGTGCAGTTTTAAAGCTTGATACCAAAGCTATTCTACCCAAAAGGCACAATGGGCTTCGCTGGTGTCTGAGATTTTCAGCTGGATACAGAAATATGCCTGCAAGACTGCCATTCTTACAGAATTGAAGGATATACTGTGTTGCTCCATTGAGAATCATACTCAACAGAAAAAAAAAAGACACCACTGCTTAATATTTTGTTTTTTGAAATGGCCATAAATGAAAAGCCCAACTAGCTACTTTCATTTTCATAAAACGTCTTATTGTTTTTCTGCCTCTCATACAACAGAGGTACTATTGAGATAGGAACTGACGTACTGTATCTTAGAAAAGTCAACGTCACAGGCAATAGGAGTAATTTCCTATGCTGCTAGGTGGATGCTAGTCATGGAGCTTTGTGCTGCTATTAATCTTAAAATGTCTTCTGCCTTACAAGGAGTTTTGGCTGTAAATCCTCATTTGTGTTTTTCTAACATTATCTGACTAGCAAAACCCATTAATTCATGAGCTTTTGTCTGGAATTTTTAACATTTACAGTAATTGAGTATTTTTGTAACATATGTCTTTGAAGCTACTTGTTTTATTTTGGGGTAATAATAGCAGGTATTTTACTATGGATTTCATAATAAATTTTGTATTTAAAACCAATACCATGTCATGTATTTACTTATATGATACAAGATGTTCATGATTCAAGAAAAGCATACAGTAGGAAACCTTAGTACACATCTTAACTGCTAAAGGACAACCCTCTTTATGCCCACAGCTCCTCAAAGGGAATGGACAACTGTGGCAGGGAAACCTGCTCAGGCTCATTCTTCGGAGCTGTCTCTAAACACAGTTGCTTCCGCCGCTGCTTATTCAAGAGCTGTGAGAACTAAAAGGTGGGTCCTGTATCCTGTTTATGATACAAGTGGCCCCATGGTTAGGGAAAGAGTACCGGAAAGAGGACAGGCTTGGACTCATCCTTCCTCTGTAACATGGTTCCTTCCTTCCGCAAAATCACAGACAAAAGTTTGCATCCAGTCCACTGTAGTCTGTAATTCCAAATAACAAGAAAACTTTATGGAGGTTCACCCATTTGGACCTTCAACAGTGACTACAACTGGAGCCTTGTTTTTGGTTGCAAAAGCAGCTAATCAGAAGAGCTTCCAGATGCCCATATGCCACAAGAGAAAAAGTTTAACATTAAGTTTGCATTTACATTAGAAATGCAAAGCATATTGTTGGTGGTAATAATGGTTAAGTCCAGAGAAGTGAGGAATTTTTTCTTCCAAAGAACTTCGTCTCTTATGGGAAGGACCTTTAAACCTTCAGTTGATGTAAGGAGAAAGGAAATCAGGACAAAATAATGTGGAGAAACTGCAGGGAAAGGAATATCCATGCAAGGCAAGTGGAGGAAGAGGAATGTGTTAAAAAAATCAGATATTTTTTAAAAGTCTCTGAGAAAGATAAAAACAGACAAAAGATTTTATCATTATGTAGAGATTTTCCTAAGTTACTGAGAAGCTGCACAGCACAGTAAAAGCCAGAGCACTGCACATTATTTCCAAAACATCTGGAGTGAGGATGTCATGTGTCAAGTGACCCTGATACAGTCAGTACTACATTCAGCTTACATCCTGACAAAACTCAGACACAAAAAGGAAGTGCACAAGAGGTGGAAGCAGGGACAGGTAACCCACAAGGAATAAGAGATGCTGTCTGATCATGCAGGGATGGGATTAGGAAGGCCAAAGCGTATAAGGTGTTGAATCTGGTGAGGAACAAGAAGGACAAGAAACGTTTCTACAGGTACAGTTGGTGACAAAGAAAAGGCCGAGGTACTCAGTGACTACTTTGCCTTTCTTCACTGGTAAGACTGGCCTTCAGGAACCACAGGCCCTCCAAGACAAGAGGGAAA
Source organism: Anser brachyrhynchus (assembly GCF_964034855.1). Lineage (NCBI taxonomy): Eukaryota > Metazoa > Chordata > Aves > Anseriformes > Anatidae > Anser > Anser brachyrhynchus. Next base: position 22,984,245 of record NC_137697.1, read on the forward strand.
GTCTGGAGCAAGGAGGACTTACCCTGGGTGGAGCAAGATCAGGTTAAGGAGCACTTAAACAAAACAGACACACACACATATCCATGGGATGAGATGGGATGTGTGTACTGAGCTGAAGAAGCTGGGCCATGCCTTTACAAGGCCAGTCTTTGTTATCTTTTGGAAGGTTGTGGTGGCTGGGAGAGGTTCCTGAGGACTGGAAGTGATCAAAGGTCACTCCTGCCTTCAAAAAGGGACAGGCTGGAGAACTGGGCTGACAGGAACCTCATGAACTTCCGTGAAGGGAAGTTCAAAGTCCTGCCTCTAGGGAAGAATGATCCCTGGCACCAATACACACTGGGGCCAGTGGACTGCAAAGCAGCTTTACAGACAAGTACCGATGGGTCATGATGGACAACAAGTTGACCACTCATCAGTAATTCACCCTCATAGCAAGGATGACCAATGGCACTCTGAACAGCATTAGGAAAAGCATCACCAGCAGGTCAAGGGTGGTGATCTTCCACTCTGCTCAGCACCGATGAGACATCCTGGAGCACTAGGTCCAGATGGGCTCCCCAGTGCAATAGAGACATGGGCATACTGGAGTACCTCCAGCAAAAAGGCCACAAATATCATTAAGGGATTGGAGCATTTGTCTTATGAGGAGAGGCTGAGAGAGCTGGGAGTGTTCAGCCTGGAGAAAGTTTAGTGGGATCTTGTCAATTTTTATAAGTACCTGATAGGAGACAAAGAAGAAAATGGAGCTCTTCTGAGTGGTGCCCGGTGACAGCATGAAGCAATAGTCACAAATTAAAACACACAGAACTCCATCACAACAGTCAAGAAAGTTTCTGTTGGCCTGTTTTTTTTTTTGTGGCAGTGGTCGAACACTTCAACAGGTCACCCAGAGAGGTTGTGGTGTCTCCTTCTTTGGAGACAGTCCACACCAGACTGGACACAGCTCTGGGCAATCTGCTCTTCCTGGCCCTGCACTGAGCCAAGGGGTGCACTAGTTGATCCTAGTCCTGATGGACTGGATAGACCCTTCCACCCTCAACAGTTCTGTGATTCTAGTGAGCACTGCTGCCATCCAAGTTGTCTCTGAACACAAAGTGCTTTTCATCCTGCCACTAACTCTTTTACAGGAGGCCACCGCTCCCAAGGGAAAATGCAATAACCATTCAGCTGTGCTAGGTGGTAAATTTGCTTGTATTTTATGACTTAGCTCAAACCACGTAATGCTGAAGAGCAGATGCTAGTAGTCTGTACAGTAAAAAGCTACAACCATGCTCCTCCCTTGAGACTGCTCAAAACAATTTGTTGCTTCCAGTCACATGTGCACTACAGTCTCCTATTGTTTTCAGTAATTCAGTCTTAGCTATTGTGATTTGTAAACTGTTAAAGTTATGTCAGTCACCATTTTATACTGTTCCAAAGTTGGCTTTATTTCCCCCCAGTGAAGACCATGTATCTTAGATCATGACAGTAATTACTACAATACACTGTCAATAAATGGATGAGATTACAATTTTCTTTAATATTGCATCTTATTATATCATTCTTAAATTATGCTCCCTTGTATCTATTTCCTTTCTCTCTCTTTCCATCTCTCAAACCCATTGTTGTGCTATTAGCATTTTTTATCATCTCTCTCTGTTTTCAGTGGAATCCAGCAATCTGTGCTTTCCTAGTCCTCTCCTCTACCCGTTGCCTCTTTCTTTATTCATGGGACCCACCCAAGCCCCATCTTGGTTAGCCCCTCTGCTAATATACCTTGAAATAGTTTTTCTCACTGGTGTCTGTGAACTCCTCCCTTTTCTCCATTGTGTTGCCAGAATATCTTTCTATCAATGGGTGCAGAAAAAATCGTGGTTTTGAAGACAGAATTACTGTACCTGTCAATGCTAGCAAAATCACAAACAACATGGGAACCTTGCAATTTCCAGACCTGATAAAACTGCTACTTCAATAATAGCAACAGAGGGGTCTAGGTCTCCATCAAAAACCTCAGACACTGTGATAAGACAGATATTATTAATAATAGTTTTCTCTCTGCTAGATTTATATGCTGTTTTAGGAGCCTTGCATCTTTGTGTGAGCATGTGTATGTTGCTCCTTTCCCTCATATAAATATCCAACCATTCATCTCTTACATGAATAAGTAAAAGACCTGAGCAAACACAGCACACTTTGAGATAATGGCTACAGTCCTTCCCCAAAGACATTAGATTTAAAGATATACCCTGTACTTCAGCCTTGCAAAGTTATATGCAACTTCTTGCCCAGAAAAGCAATTTGTTACATTTTATCAACATTGCCAATCATCATTAAAAAGGGATGGTGAGTGGATTTGGATTTGGGGTTAGGCTGGTTTTGTTTGACAGTTATTTCAAGTCACACACAAACAGTCTTTTTCTCCATTTCAGTACTGAGGCAAAACTATTGTTTCTGAACAAAGTCAGTACAGAACTTCTGAAGCATACCCTTTGTTCACAAAGGCTGCCTTCATGAAAGCAGACTGCCATCTACTGCAGCTAGTGCTCCAGTAACTTTCTGATAAAAGCATGAGTATGATCCGATTACCATGTGATCAAAAATGATTACATTTTCAGAGAACATTTAAGAGATTTTAGAAGTTCTCGGACTGTCCCTGTCAAAACATCCATCCATGCAGCACAGTAATTTGAATTTAAATGTCATTATCTGGAGTAAGTCTATGCTTGACCACCTGTAATACACTACAGTTAGGAACTCACTAGCCTGCACCTAGAGGAGTTTGATCTATAGGAAAACTGAAAGAATAGTTAAACAATTCTTCTCTAAAGATGATGATTCTTACATTCAAAATATGTCCAAAGTATGTGAGAACGCCATGGTCTTCTCCAAAAAAAAAGTCTGTAGAAAAAGAACTGAAGCCTTACAATTTCTTTTGGCTTACAGGAACGCTTAATAGAAAGGTGAGATGCTTTGTGAAAACATGAGTGCCTCGTCTGTTTAGAGTCAATTAAGTAGATAGTGTATTTGTATTAAAGACAGTTTTATTAGGATGCTTGAAAGTGCAGTGTGTCTTGTTAACAATTGCATATGAAGACAGAAATACAGCATACCTCTTTATTGTGTATTCAGTGTCATAGAAATTTTTTGACAGAAGTGTTGAAAGAAATAAAACAATTTCCTTCGCTGCAATGTTATATAAATTGCACTAAAATTTGACAACCACAATGAATTGGAACGCACTGCAAAGAGGCAAGTTGCACAAAGCCACCTTGACAAATGATACAAGTGACCACACTGTTCCCAAGGAAGCAAAGCTTTCAAACAAGTCACATGCATAAAGTGTTTGTGTTCTTATTCAGAGCACAGTACTGTAGCTAGAACTGCCATATCACTTCACAAGCAGAAAAACGCTGACGTCTGTATCCCCAATGTCCTTCTCAGATTTATGCCAGGTCATCTCTTCTCTCTTTGCGCTCCCCAACTTTTTATTTCATAATCTACTGTAACATAGAATCTAACAAAAGCTGAGTCCAGTTGGTATATCAAACAAGTTACTTCTATTTAATTCATTAGTGTTTGTTTTCATTTCCTCTTCACTACACAACTGACTTGCCGCTTTGTGGTAAGCAGAATGTCACTGCTCCAAAGACTTAAAAAGCTTCCATAATAACTTCTTCATGAAAAACTGCTGAACTTGCAATGTTTACCTTTCAAACACAGTAAGTACCAATATTATCTGCTGACATGAGGAATACTGCAAAAGACAGCCAAGATTCCACACCCAACATATTGCTGGAAGGACACAATCAGCTTTTATAGCACAACTGCCTCCCTCTGGAGGTAAAAAAAGAGTCTCAAAATTCAGGAAGATGTAAAGGCACAGGTCACACTGATATGCTTTAAAAGCAGGGGTAAAAAAAAAACATAGGATGACCCTTTCTTTAGGAGCATGTGCAAGTGTGTACACAACACTGCTGCCAGCGTGTATTTGTGAGCAATGGGAGAGACTGGTGAGGAGAAGTGGTGTCAGGTTAGGAAACACACCCTTTGCAAAGTTTAGTATAAAGCTCTTAAGCCCCAGACTTGCTTTGTGTGTCTCCATAAACCAACAATAAGATAAGAATCACAAACAATATTCACCAAACATGTCTGTGTTTTGCAACCTCTCCTCCTCTCTCCTTAACTGAAATTCCCCCAACCTTTATAATAGCATTCAAAAATAAGCAGTTTGCCTTTTCTGTAACATTGCTGGCAACATTTGAGAGTTAAGGCCTTTTCTGTGGTTATATTGCTATCTGAAATAAAGATATTGCAGGTAAAACAAAGAAGTCAATACACGACTGTCTTTGGAGATCGATGCAACTGAATATGCTCAATATCATATTGAATTTTTCTTCCCACCTCCCTCTATCCCCACAAAAAGTTTTAAAATCATACAAGGCACAAACAGCTAAAATGTTTCAGCAAGGTCCCGTCTCTTCCTTGCTGTTCCTCCTTTGGCCCTGGTTTAACAATCCTCTGTGGCTTCAGGTGATGACAGTGGGTCCCTTTCGCCCTGTCCTCTCATGAATCTGAGATATTTTCAGTGCGATTGCTATAAGAGGACTCAGCACAGCCTGAAGAGGAAGAAATGCAATGGATTACATAGAGCAGAAATATCAAGAGACAGCTTATATTTATCTATTCCCCTCTTTACTGTAGCATTATATAATAGTCAATTATTAAATGCAATTATAACAAAAAATCTTATGCGCTTACACTGTGTTGTTGTACTTGATACACCACAATATCATGTCGTTTTGTGAAGTTTTACCTTATAAATACCTAAGATGCGCATAAAAGAGAAACCAGTAAATATACCAAAATGGCAATGTCTCAGTGTAACAGGAATTGTGGAGCTCTTCTGAAATCTGCTGTACAAAACAGTTAGAAATAACATATGCAGAATTATTTCTGTTCTGACGAGTGATATATTAAACAGGATAAAAGCCACAGAAGCAGCATGAACTCTCAAGTTTCAGGCTACTGACCTTACTGAATGTTTTTATGTATGAAACCGCCCATATGTGTAAGTGCAGATAACAGCTGTGATAGTACAATACGAAAACCAAGTAAAACACAATTATTCAAATGACAACTAAATCTTCTCTCAGTTAATTATATGATACGGAAAGTTAAACTGGCAAAGCTGAGTTTTGTAGAAAAACATATATTAAGAGAATTATATATTTTATTGCCTAACTAGGATTTTAATTTTCTGACACTCAAAAATTATTTTTCCCCTGTCTCAAATAAACTACATTCTGTCTTTAAGCCTGTCAGGTTTAAAAATCAAATCAAATCTGTGACTCTGAAGAGCTTAACAGATATCTTTTTACAAGCTTAATATAATTAATTCTTTAAATCAGTTTTTCACCTAACAGTTTCTGATAGTATGATTTGCTTTATTGATGCAAATGGTCAGATGGTTAAATGGTAGAGTGGGGAGACAAATTAACTGTGCAGTCAGAGTCATGATACAACACCAAGCATGCCATTATCAAGAGAGTTGATGATCAAACTTAGCTGTGTACAAGTGTGAGTGGTCTGACATTATTATTCAACAACCTCGACATTTGTAGATATCTATCAACTGAATAATGATTAAACAGAATACAAGCCCATTAAAGTCAAACTTGCTTAGAGCGATTAACACATGGAGCATGGATTCACCTCGTGGACAAATCATGCAGAAATAAATAGTAAAATGTGCCAATTTATAGGGTCTGGACCATGTCGTTCCTTCTTTCCTGCACCATGGATTAAGGAAAACTGAAAGAATGAAGCATCTGAACACTGTCTGGCACTCTCCTGAGAACCTTCTTCCATATCTAAGCTAAAAAGCACGGGAAAATTTAACAAAAAATCCTACTGAACTAGCTATACTTGACCCTCATTTCTCAATCAACTAATTTACTCTGAAGAAACAAGAAGAAAAACAAAGGTCTACCCAGTGCTTTGAACAAAAAAAACAAAATCAAATCAGTTTATGTGACACCCATTTACGTAAACATTCTAGCTGCTGTTGTTTTGCCAAGTGGTTCCAATTACCATTAAAATATTCTGCTTCTTATAATCACACTTGTCAAAAGAGAAAAGCCTATTTTAGTTCTGTCCTCTCATACTTCAATTTAACTACACTTTCTTCATCCTGCAGATGTTAAAAAAGTGCATTCTTTCTGGAATAGCAAAAGCAGAGCAGAACAAGGAACAAGAGCTGCATATGCCTTTTAAAAACTCCTTATCTCTGCAACGAACAGTTTACATTTCAGTTGCAAAATATAAATCCCAGACAGCAGGCATTTATAGTTAACATAAACCTATAAAGACTTCTTAAAGATACTATCTTAAAGAGATATTGATTCAAAAATATTTTCCAAATGCTCATTTTACTTGAGAAGTTCTAAAACCTTTCTATTGTCAGGTCAACTTGCAATTGCAATCACTCTCTAAGTTTATAACATATTTATTCCTTATAAACTATTTGTAAGATATAAAATGTTATACTCTATGCAATATTTAAGAATAGAACTGTAAATTAGCAGAACTAGTGACTTTAACCAGAAAAAAAAAAAAAACTCTTTTGTTTTGTAAGAACAAATAGAAGCTATACCGCTAAAAAAAAGAAACTAGGATAATTAAGGATAATTATTCATATGAGGAAATGTTTCAAACATGCAGCTATCTAACGTAAAGCAAAAAAATATTCAAAGCACTTTGCATGGGAATAATCAGTACCAGAATGGTCTGAGGTGTGTTATTCCTGGTTGGTTGATGTAGTATTTTAGCTCTCTGTGACTTTGTAAGAAAATTCTGTTCAACTACCTTTCTCCTAGTCAAGCTCTAGATAAGATTTGTCCCACGATGTAGCCAGTTTATTAAAAGCTCAGGCAGGGCTGAAGTGTACCTAATTGCATGTTAAAAGGTCAGCAGGTGCCTGCACTTTGGCTTTAGACAAACATTTTTCTCAATACAGGTGGTCAAGCATCAAGAAATACCTTGTTAAAACCTGTGCAGTACATGTTACAACTTGCCAACTTTCATCAAAAAATCATGCAATTCGGATGCCAAAATCATAATCTGTTCAGACTTTGCCTGGAAAGCTCACGAATCTTTTCTCTCAAGTCTCTTGCCTAGTCTGTGCTGAATTTCAGTCTTGCTAGGGAAAACCAAATATAGATGAGTTTTACATAGTCTAGGCATGGACATTTTCCATAAGGTCTTAAAATCACTTTTCTCAGTCCACTGCAAGTCTCAAAAACAAGTTGCCCAACCAGTTGCATCAGTTAAAAGAATTCTGCAGATCTTATCTTGGAAAAATAAAGCAGAAAAAGCTCAGAGAATGGTAGTAACTTCAACAGGACCCAAAGCATTTTAGTGAACACAAGTAACTACAACTCTCTCATGGTTCTCAAATTTTTGCTCTGTCTTCTCTTCCTGTATGGATCTGCATTTTGCACACAGCATCATGTCCTCCAGCATTATTTTTGGCTTTCTCAGCTTTAAATGTACCCAAGCAAATAAGCAAGGTGTAATAATAAAAACATGGGGTCAAGTTATTTGTATACATACTGGCATTTGTAAAACATGAAGCACTACCCCATTTGTTCCTTGAATTCTGGGACCAGAGAGAGATAATGGAAAGCCATTTGAATTAGCCATTCATTAAAAGAATGCCCTGCTGGAGGCAAAGATCCAGCATCAATCAGCTAAGCCTTGTGTGACTATTACATGGTATATAAGCATTTAGGCACCTGAATTACTAATAACCAAAAGGACACTCTGGACAGTAATTATTTCAGAACAAATGCTCATGCCTTGCTACAGATTTCTAAGCAGAGCTGGCATAGTATTACATGTTCCAGAAGAATTCACTTTCCTGGAACAATTTTTAATGCCTCAAAATTAAAGAGAGATAAACAAGTCAGTTAGTACAGCATGAAGTCATCAAAGAAGGACTATAGTTTAACATTTGGAGCTCTGCCAAGATAGCAGATGTGCCAAGTGTTTTCCATCTTTGCATCCTCCCTTTCTAAAAACTGCTGTCAAATCCAAAATTCTACCTCTTCAGCTGCTTGTCTATCAGATTTAATATCAATTAAAGTCGTTTTCTAATTCCTCAAGGCAGCCTTCAGAAAAACATGCTTGCAGATTATTTTGAAGTCACCAAAAGCTGTTCTTGCTAGGTGTTGTTATTATATAAATTATGATAAGCCTTGAAGCTTTATAGGAATCCTTTTCACTCATAACACTTAAATTCATTCTAAGTCCGTCTCATCATTTACACATCATAAAGAAGGCAGCTCAGAGATCAGGGTAACTGAAATAGCTCTAAGTCCAAGAACAAGGACACAGAGGAGTTATGAAATAACTCCTTCCTTTCTGACCTGTCCCTGCTCCCATGTCATTTTCCCTTGTTTCATGTGCCTGCTTACAGCTGCTGTTACCCCTTCTTAACCCGGGGCAGCAGAATCGGTTTTACTTTAACTTAGGGAACAGAAAAAGAAAGGCAGAAGAGAGTGGGGAATCCCCCAAACATGTTTTGATGGCCTTACTTACCAGAAGGATCTTTTCCTTTGGCTGTAATGTATTTTGAAAATCAAACCAATACGCTTACAAAGCAACACTTAAGTGATGGAAGAGACATATAGAATGGACTAAAGCAACTGCAAAGTGAGCTCAGCATTAGCAAGCACTCAGCACTAAACACACAGCCTGGCACCATATTGTATATCCTGCATATGGGGTAAACGCACAGCTCATCTCAGAGTGCCCGTCTGGTGGACAGATAGCTGTTGGGTCTTGTATTCCAAAAAAAGCAGAATTATTTGGAAAAGTTTACGCTACAGCCACCAGTCCTAAAAGATCTAAGCAATGTGGATAACCTGGTTAATCATGGAACAAACTGACTGGGTCTCTAACATCCACAGCACTGGTGGTGGCCACCTCATTACAATGAAGCTACATGTGATACGGGGAAAAGGGAACTGCCATCTCTATTTAGCTACTTCTACTGACTATTAACTACTGCTTGCTAACTCTAATAAAGCAATAAAAAGGGCCATGAGGCCAGTTGTTCTGTCCCAAGCAGTAGAGAAAGGCATGCATGAGGCATAAAAAAGACAGGAGGAAAATGTATCCTGAGCGGTGCTTGGAAATATATATGTTTGCAACAGATCAGTTCTTTTCTAGCATACCCAAAGAGCTCAGATTGAAGCTTAGGTTTAATGAACTTGCTTCCTTGATTCAGGAAATATTTTATAATTACTATCACATGATATATTTTTCCAAGATAACATGAAAACAAACTACCCCGTCCAGTTCCAACTTAGAGTGAAAGTTGTTCACTATAAAGCTTCAGGCAGAATTTGACGTTAAATTATTTAAATAGCATACACACAGAAGTTTGATCAAACAGATGGAAATCTCCATATCCCACATCCATTCAAAGAAAATCTATGAATAGTAAAGGCAAAACTTTATATGAACTCTTTGACCCATACTGTACATTTAATAGCCAACCAGAGGCATGCTAAAAGACCTAATGCTTCAAAAATAAATGAAGAGGCAGTAACTCTCTAGTGAACTGCACTTGTGCATAGGTGTTGTTAAGAACATTTTGATAGAACCCTATAGAAACTTTTCATTTTATCTCTATTAAATAATATTGGGCAAAAGGGCTTCTAGGTTATTGATTCCAGTTCCGTGCTCTGAGACAAACTTATGTTTGTGAGTGATAAACAATCCCTTTATACAATCACCACATATATATAATCATATATAATCCCAATTTTTTATATAAGTCCTTACAAAGGTCCACCTGAAAATGAGTTTATTTTTTCCTCTGCTATTTGCTATTCAAAAATTGTTTCAGAAATTCAGTCTTTGATGGTGAAGAAACTTTATATGTCAATGACTTTTTTAGTTGGCACGTCTTTTTGGCAAAGCACAATGAAACAACTCTTGCTCCAAAATCACTGTGTGGTTGCTGTTAATCTACTGATTCTTTAGATAACTAGTACCTAATTCAACAGACTTTGGCTACAGTAATTGTAGCATTTGTGATTCACTGTATCCCAGTTAAGGAGTACTTCATATGGACTGAATGGGTCTATGACAACACCTATTTATTTCTATTGCAATTCAAGTAATGAATAATAACATACTGTAAACAGAGCTGGTTAGTTAATATGTAGAACAATCCAGATTATTCACTACACTGCTTCCAGGGTGTTTAGTCTGCAACAGCAGCAAAATTGTGTTGTTGGAGGGAACACTGCTTTCATGAATAAAACAATTCAAAACAATTCTGCATAATGAGTCATTTCATTTTTGGTGTTTGTATATGAATCTTCCTGTTTGGATCTTATCCAAGTTTGATAATGTATCCAGGTGGCTAGAAAAAGGACAAGCAGATATTAACCATCTGTTGGGATCCATAAATTGGGAACGAGTTGATCTGTAAAACAAAGCTATAAATGAATTTAAAGGTCAAAAAAACTCATATTTTAGTTCTTTGTGCCCATTCATCTACTCATCTCTAGATCTTCATCTGCGTTTGATTTAGCATAGCTACTAACCCTATTAAATTTATACAAAGAACTATTCCAATGCATAAAGGCCCAAGACTTTACATAGAAGTTTGTTGTTTATTATAAAGCAATAAAACTCCAGAAATTGCTAGTTGGATGCCTATTTGACTGATGAAAGCTAAAGAAATCATCTTTTTAAATAATATGTTCCAAGGTAGCTAGAAAGCAGCCTTCTCAGTAATATACAGTGATGAGGTACATCACCAGTGATAAGAAGCAGCAACAGACTGTTATTCTATTTTAAGGTGAACATTCACATTTTAGAGAAGTGTTGGGCATTGTTTTAAATACTTTTGTTTTAGCCTGCATAGAACCAGATGCCATCATAATTATAAACTGTGATTCTAAAATGCTGACAGCAAATTGTTTTTAATGTACTTTTGCACCGAACTTGACAGTCATTTACCATTAATCACTCCTGATTTTTATTTCTGTTGATACTGGCTTATAGGAGGAACTGAACTACTCATGGAAATGGAGTAACCACTCCTTAATTCCCAGGTGATCATGACGCTGCTTCTGCCAATTTCCTTGAACTGATCATAGAGCAGGCAGTGACCACAGATATTCGCATTTACCTGTGACCTTGGACTTCTAATCATTAGCATGTTTTACTACTTTCCCTTGGACTTTTCTGTTGTTGTTCAAGCAGTTGGCTATGCTTTATTTGTTCCAAGGTGGAAAGTATTAACCAATTAATTGTATGAAGATGCTACTAAAATAACATTTGGGTGACCCTTACATTCATTAATAGCTACTGTTTGGCCCACATATGAATTGGAACAAAAGGCCCTTATGGGCCTTGCTTCTCTCTAGTTACAAAAATGCTCTTACAGAAGCTCTGAAGGTGGAAAGTAAACACTTGCAGGCCATGAGACCTGAAAATCAGCTCTTCCTCTGAGAGTCATGGAGACATAGATAGAACTGAAGCACAATGAGGTATGAAGAAAGCCTCACTTGAGCACAACTCATTTAAGTGGCCCCATGGTACCAAAATTGTGCCAAACGAAAGTCACAAGTTCAAGCATCCTAAACAGTACTTCAGAGTATCTCAGGTTTTCTGTTGGCTATCAAAACAAACACACTGTAGTACTCTCCAAGTAGTTGAAACTTGATGATATCGAGCATAGTTATATATCTTTTTTCAAATTGTATTCTGGACAAGTGTTGCTCATACAGCACCCTTGCTTCTTATGCAGTAATGGCTGCTCCACAAGCAAATGTTAGGTACTGCAAATGAGGGAAAAAGAGTCACAGTGGAAAGAGAACAAAGACACTCAAGCAATGCTAAGACTGGCTAGTTAGGTATCGTGTATATATAGATACAAGGTAATGCTAAAACATCGCAAGCATTTCTATTTACTGCTACTGATTCTACACCTAGAACAGAATATTATAGTCTGTCCAAACTGCGAATTTGTCTATCCAAGAATTCAGATGAAATGGAAGGTAACAAGGTCTGGCCCTTGCCTTCATTCAGAACACATGAACAAACACACAGAGAAAAGCATATAAAACTTTTCATGCACAATCTTCTAACATTTCGCACAAAGAATCATTACACTTGGCTGAATAAGTAAGGCTACTGAGCTGTCCTAAATGTTTAACAAGCTTGTTGATTTTATGTCATAAATCATATCCTACTTTCACAATAAGAAGTGACAAAAAGTTAACAGAAGAGGTTTCTTTTGGGGGGAAATTTTCCCAAATTCCCATTATTTGACTTTTAAAATTATAAAGAAAAATAAATTCAATTGGAATTGCAGCTGTACTAAATATGGGTGATTTCATTCACATTTAGAGAAACAATTTATACTAAACATGGAATGGTTTCGATCACACCCTGTGGATAGCCACCTTGCTTATGAAGGGCATCTGTGAAAATCAACTTACAAAAAAAAAAAAAAAACAAGAAAAGATTTCTGCTTCAGCTTTCCAGATTATTGAATAATAATGATAAGATCAGATATACATGGTAAATTAACACTCAAACATCAGAACCACACAAGGGCAAAACTCATCAATTTCACAGAGGTTTGGTTTTAGTTCAGAGAACCACAAAACTCCTCCATCACCTGGCCAGCAGAGCTGGTCCTAAGCACAGTTACTGTGGGCAGAGCCCAGACCAGTAAGGCAAACCTGAAATTGAGTAAAAACCCTGAATTAACACAAAGCTTGATCTGTTGCTAGATTTCTACCCCATTCTTTCATTTTAAGAATCCCCTCATTCTTTAATCAGTACAGCGTTATTATAACTAAAAACAATTAAAACAATTGAGAAGTACTGCTGATACAGAAAACATTTTTATTTCTTCCCAGCTGATTCAGAATCAAGACCGAGCTTATGTTTGTATTCAACACGTTTAGATTCAGGTGGAAGAAACTCAGACTTGGTAGAAGAGGCCATAAAGTGGCACTGTTATTTGAGTCAATTGGTTGAAATGCATATGTGTTGCATAGCGTGAAACAGAGATTCAAGTGTCACATACCCAAAGAACTGCAAACTGTCCTAAAATGGGTTATAGTTTTAATGCATGGGTTTATTATTTTAAGAGAAGTGAGATGATACTCTCCCTGGAACATGAAAATAAAGGTGAGATTCATCTCTCCAAAAAGTATAGCATCTGTTTTGAGTTATCTCCTTCTACCCCCTCCTAATGTCAGAGGAGATAAAATCACTTGAAGGGAGCAATTTATCTCAGACTAACACAGGTGGCTATGTAAGGTTTGATACTGCAGGATATGTAGAACTGTCTTCTAGAGATGCTTTCACTCACTAGGGACAGAGTACTAAAGACTAAATTAGATGAATACAGTTAACTGAGATTAATCCCACTCTAACAATACAGTATAACAATTTCACAGGAAAGCCTGCTTTTCTTTTGACACTGTCAGTCACTAAAATGTGTTAAATTACTGATTTAAAAAAAGCAAATGCCAAGCTGAAGAGAAACTACTAATTGATACTAAATTATTTGTTGGATACAAAGATTTGTGTACCTTAATTCTTAGGCATTACAAATGTACTTGTAAATGTACTAGTACCTGTAAAAAAAAATATTAAATACTTTTACGTTGCTCTACCTCCCACAGCAGATTTCACCAGTTCAGGTTTTGTCAAGTATGTAGTAAGTCTCCATGTTTGAACATCAGTTTTAGTGAGATCTGAATACCCTCAGAACAGTTTCACCTTACAGATTCACTCTAAGGATAACACATGTCAGTGAAGACGGAATAAGACTTTCACGGATACTTTTTCTTACAGAAAAATACCAGCACTTGGAAATAGTACTTTTGTGTTTATCAGTAACAGCAACCAAAACTTGAGGGGGAGAGGGCGTTAGCAACCTGGTGTCGCAATCCTATTTTTGAAAATTTTGATTAATTTTCTTGTTTGCTGTAGTGAAATGAAAACTGAATAGTATCTCAGGAGTTATGATTATCCAAAGAAGTAGAATCAACTGGAATTTTCAACAGGCAGAAACACAGGGCAATGAAAATAATCCATCTTCAAACTCTATCTAAAAATAATACAAAAAAAAAAAGGTACTGACAGAAGATGATCCAATAAGCAGAAGCAACAATGTGTTTACTTAAGCATTTAAGCAACAAGTATGTATTTTTTTGTTTTATAATATATAACGTATGGAACTAACAGTGTTATTCCTGATCAGCTGTTCCAGGCACAATGTAATGATACAGAATTTACATGTCATCACCTAGCCAATTACAAAGATCAGGTATACTTAGACTAAAATAAGCATTTATCCCAAATGTAACAAAATCTTGCTACTCACACTCTTCCACATACTCCACTGAAGATTATCAAATGCTCTTCTGAAAAAAAATATTGTTATTTTTGTACTGTCATGAGAATCTCCTAAAATCAAATGTACGTATTCCCTCAAAACCTGTCATATGGGGCAACCTAGCGATCAGGCCCAGTCAGAATGATTTTATGAAAGGCAGGTCCTGCTTGATGAACCTGATCTCCTTCTGCAACAGCATGATACTCTCAGTGGATGAGGGAAAACTGTGGATGTTGTTTATCTAGACTTCAGAAAGGCTTTTGACACCATTTCCCACAGCATTCTACTGGAGAAACTGGCTGCTCTTGGCTTGGATGGGTGTACGCTTTGTGGGGTTAAAAGCTGGCTGGGTGGCCAGGCCCAAAAAGTCATGAATGGAGCTAAATCCAGTTGAAGGCTGGTCCCAAGTGGAGTCCCCCAGGGCTCAGTACTGGGGCCAGTTCTCTTCATTATCTTCATCAATGATCTGGATGAGGGGATCGAGCACACCCTCAGTAAGTTTGAAGACAACACCAAGTTAGGTGCATGTGTCAATCTGCTCGAGGGTAAGAGGGCTCTGCAGGAGGATCTGGATAGGCTGGACCGATGGGCTGAGACCAACAGTATGAAGTTCAACAAGGCCAAGTGCCAGGTCCTGCACTTGAGGCACAACAACCCCACACAACACTATAGGCTGGGGAAGGAGTCACAGAACCAGAGAATCATCTAGGTTGGAAGAGACCTCCAAGATCACCTAGTCCAACCTCTGACCTAACACTAACAAGTCCTCCACTAAACCATCTCACTAAGCTCTGCATCGAAACGTCTTTTACAGACCTCCAGGGACGGTGACTCAACCACTTCCCTGGGTAGCCCATTCCAATGCCTAACAACCCTTTCGGTAAAGAAGCTCTTCCTAATATCCAACCTAAACCTCCCCTGGCACAACTTTAGCCCATTCCCCCTTGTCCTATCACCAGGCACATGGGAGAATAGACCAACACCCACCTCGCTACAGCCTCCTTTAAGGAACCTGTAGAGTGCGATAAGGTCGCCCCTGAGCCTCTTCTTTTCCAGGCTGAACAATCCCAGCTCCCTCAGCCGCTCCTCATAAGACTTGTTCTCCAGACCCCTCACCAGCTTCATTGCCCTTCTCTGGACTCACTCAAGTACCTCGATGTCCTTCTTGTAGTGAGGGGCCCAAAACTGAACACAGTACTCGAGGAGAGCTGCCTGGCAGAAAGGGACCCAGGGGTATTTGTTGATAGCCATCTGATCATGAGCCAGCAGTGTGCCCAGGTGGCAAAGAAGGCCAACGGCATCCTGGCTTGTATCAGAAATAGCATGGCTAGCAGGACTAGAGAAGTGATTGTCCCTCTGTACTTGGCTCTGGTGAGGCCACACCTTGAGCACTGTGCTCAGCGTTGTGCCCCTCACTACAAGAAGGACATCGAGGTGCTGGAGTATGTCCAAAGAAGAGCAACAAGGCTGGTAAGGAGTCTAGAGAACAAGTCTTATGAGGAGCAGCTGAGGAGCTGAGGGAGCTGGGATTGTTTAGCCTGAAGAAAAAGAGGCTCAGGGGAGACCTTATCATGCTCTACAATTACCTGAAAGGAGGCTATAGCAAGGTGGGGATCAGTCTCTTCTCCCAAGCACCAAATGATAAGACAAGAGGAAATGGCCTTAAGTTGCACCAGGGGAGGTTTAGGTAGGATACTAGGAAATACTTCTTCACTGAAAGGGTTGTGAAGTATTGGAACAGGTTGCCCAGAAAAGTAATTGAGTCACCATTCCTGGAAGTCTTCAAAAAACCTGTAGATGTACTAGATGACCTTCAGAGGTCCCTTCCAACCTCAGCTGTTCTGTGATTCTGTGATAATTCCTTTTAATCTTATGACAGGATGAGATGTAGAGCTTAGTGACATGGTTTAATGATGGACTTGGCAATGTTAGATTGAAGGTTGGACTAGATCATCTTAGATGTCTTTTCCAACCTTAATGGTTCTACAGTTCTATAATTCCATGATTCTATATGCCTGTGGGATACAATCTATGACCCTGAAGTTCATAATGCCCCACTGCTGGTGGCAATGTAACCAGCCAGGGCAAGGAAAGAGGAGCAGTGGGAACTGTGCTATATACAATGAGAAACTAGATGACGAATTCATCGCATTAATCAAGCTGGAATGACTATTTGTCCCAGCATTTTGCACATGGCAAGAGATAAAAAGGATGTCTACAAGACTAGGTATTTCCTAAGGTTGTCTGAATGTTAAAACATCTACCTGTCTTCACTGTGCAGTAAAGCTCCTGCAGCAAGTTTCAAGGTAATGCCATTTCTTCCCCTGGAATTACCAGTTCACTAGTGAGTATCTTGGATAAACAGACAGAAATGTAACAATCAGAAAAGCTCTGGCACATGTATAGAAAAAGATGTACAGGCTTTTTTTCTGTCTCTAGGAGTAACAGATGCTTTCGGTGTTTTGAAAAAAAGACCAGACTCTAAAATGCCTGAGGACACTGAGAAGGCTTACTGATCCTGACCATCTCCGCTGAGGACTTCCCCTGCACCCTGTCCAAGTGCACACAGGGCCAATTTCAGCTCCCCCCAGTGGTGCTAGTTCCTGCCTGAGCAACTCCATGGGTGTGCCCATCTCCAGACCCACCTTTGGATCTGCAAAATATCTGGAGAAATTGAAGCACTTTTACACTTCTGATAGACAATTGTTTAATAACATAAAAAGAAACTCATTAATTTTATGGTAGGAATCTGATAAAGAAACAATGCCAAACATTCCCCTAGGGTTCAAAAGGATTTCATAACACTTATCATAGAATCACAGAATGGCTTGGGTTGGAAGGGACCTTAAAGATCATCTAACTCCAATCTCCCTGCCACAGGCAGGGATGTACTTATGTTTGTGGAAATTTGCATTTGCATTCTAGTCATTAATACAAAACTACATGGGACTTCAAATACAGGCTTTTTATTTATTATGAGCTAAAAGCTTATCCATTCTTTCATTACACATCCTCAGTCCTCTCTTGTTTTATTTCATAACATGTGGTTGAGATGGAAAAATCTGAGAGGTGGATACATAATTTATATTACTAATTGGTTTAGCTGTCTTCTAGATTGTAATAAAACTTACTCTCAACCTTCTGTCTTCCTAGGAAAGAGTCTGGTTGTGATGTAAGATAATTCTTGGACAGCTGCAAGTCTTTCCCTTACAAGGAATCCCTACACTGTTTAGACTCAGGCATCCATACTTCCTAAGTGTACTCTCCTTGCAAGGAATGCCTGGGATACCTTAAGTAAGTGATCCCCAGACAACCTGCCTGAAAATTAATTAAATTTTTAAAATATATAACTCAGAATACAACACTTACAAAAACTGAGTGAAAAAAATAAAAAACCTCTTGAAAGACTAAAACTCATTCCTCAGCTCTTATCACTCAGACATCTCAGCCCTTGAAATTCCTGTTGTGTTAGCTATTACATAAACATGTACTAAAACTGCTAGTCCTGCCTCAGAATGTCGTCACACAATTAGGAAAATTATCTACAAGCACAGAAAACAGAGGTTGGAGTGTTGAGTGTTCCTTGTGATTCCAGATGAAAACCTGTGGCAATTGCTATAATTGGGAAGTGTGTTACATATACACTCACTTCAAATGAATTAAATATAAAAAAACATTCTGTCAATGTGATGTGTGAAGAAGTTTCTTCTTCCCCATTCCAGCAGTTATGAGCAGAGGGGGACTCTCCTCTCCAGAAGTCTGTCAGAAAGTCATCAGTTTGCTCTGACAGCACCCGTGATAAAACTAACCTTCAGACCCTACTGCAAAGAAGTATCCCTAATGTCCCAATGGATTCAGAGAGCTGCACCGAGGGCAGAATCGGGCATAGATTAGTTACCTGCATGGCAGGGCTGAAGGAAGACTTATGGAAGAGTCAAGCTGGGGGTGACAGAAGGAGATGGAAGCATCACGAACAAGACAGATACTGTCAGGAGGCTGCAAAGGCTGGCTGCTCCCTCAGTGCCAGGGACAGCAACATAGGCTGGCAGGGCAGGGCTCAGGTCCACATTACCCAAATCAGGCAAGCATGACAGACACAGAAATTGTGCCAAGGTTCAACTGACAGCCCAGATCAACAGACAAGCTGATGGCAATGAGACAGGTCCAAGGTCAAACTGGGAATTCAATCCACAAGTCAGGTCCACTGATTGCCAGCAGGACCACAGTGACAAGTTCTAGGTCAAGCCAAGAGACACTTGG
Organism: Anser brachyrhynchus; assembly: GCF_964034855.1. NCBI lineage: Eukaryota > Metazoa > Chordata > Aves > Anseriformes > Anatidae > Anser > Anser brachyrhynchus. Next base: position 23,002,924 of record NC_137697.1, read on the forward strand.
ATAGAAACTTTTCTTGGACAGAAAACCTGTAACTGCTGGATTAATGCTCCTTAATCTGGAAAATGGACCTCACACTAGAGGAGCTACAAAGGAAGCAAGGCACATCTGATTCTACAGGCTGAGGTGATGCATGAAATTGTTTGGAATTGTATGAAAACAAGTAGCTGTCAAGGAAAAAGCTGAGATGCAGAACACATGCCCTCTCCTCTCTAAGAGCCCTGAAACTACTCAAGGCACCTAAAGCTTCACTACTATTCCCACCAGCATAAAATGGGTCCATCTAAACCAGTATCCTGTCTGAGAGTGGCACACTGGATACTTAGAGTACAAGAACAGAACAAGTATTAAGCAACCCTTCCACAGCACATATTCAAATATCCAACAATCTCTTGCTAGGAACTGACTTGGCAGTTACATCTGCAGCTCTGCTTCATGTCCCAGCAAATCAGTTTTAAGCAGCTCCATTTTCATCATCCCAACCTGCTTATTCTTTTTCTAGACCATCTCCAGATGCGAGCAGCCTATCAGTGGTTGCAGTGCAATTAAGTAGGTCTGCAAAACCTTTCAGAGCAAAAAGGACACCCTCTATGCTTCTTCCACAGGCCATGAATGAGAGTCGAGTCACGCTAGCACAAGTGACAGTACATAGTAAAATCCAGGACTAACCCAGGACTTCTATGATTATGAGTTTAGTAAATTACATAGATGTGAAAAGATAGCATTAAAAGACTTGAATAAAGCCAATATACCCTTCAAAGTTAAGGCAATATTTGGTGCTTTAGATGTCACTGTCTTTCTGGCATTCCACTTAAACCACTAACACATGCATTTTAAACAAAAAATGGGATTTCTCTGGGTGTGATATTTTCTAGAGTTGTCTGGACTGACTGACTGAATGCATGAATATTCACATAGCACTTCTTTCCTTTTTACTCTTTGGCTCTCTGCTTCAATGATCCTCACTGAATTGATGATTTCCAAAATATCTTCTTTCCAAATTATCCTATTTTCAAAATATCCTTTTACACTTCAATCTGTATCATTATAACTAATGTAAATTCTTCAGTCTCTCATTGTATCCCTGATATTTCCTTTCCAAGATCAAGAAGCAGCTTTCCCAAACGAAACACAGATCTAGTGATGCTTCCTGAGCACTTTTAGCAGTTTTGGCACAATGCTCAGGTATTTTGCGTTTAGCACTTCACAAAACAATAGTGATAGTGTATTTCAGGCTCCTACGGGCATCTGCTGGACTTCCAGACAATTACAAATGGCCAATTTTTACAGGTCTTATTACAGTGTTATTACATTACCTGTGGTTCCTTATTGTGTTGGCTAGGATCCTTCTCATAACTCTCTGCATAGATCCGGAGAGTAGCTCTCACATGGCTAGAAGCACTCATTCTGAAGATGAGCCTGGAAGCATCTGAAAAAATAATCCGCAAGCCCTATGGGAGAAGAATAAGTGGCACATATGTAAGTTGGCAATACCTTTTACAGATGTACTGTGTTTACATGGCAAGGTTTCAGTAGTGGGGGACTTCTGTGAGAAGAGTCCAGAAGCTGCCCCATGTTAGATAAGGGCCAGTTTCATCCGGCTCCAAAGGGACCCACTGCTGGCCAGAACTGAGCCAATACGTGATGTTGTTTATGCCTCTGTGAGAGCAGATTTAAGAAAGGGAAAAAAACAAACAAACAAACAAAAAAAAAAAAACCGCTAGGCAACAGCAGCTGGGAGAGAGAGAGGAGTGAGAAGCAGCCCTGCAGCCCCCCAGGTCAGTGCAGCAGGAGGGCAGGAGGTGCCCCAGGCATGCAGCAGCAGTTCCCCTGCGGCCTGTGGAGAGGCCCCTGGTGGAGCAGGCTGTCCCCCTGCAGCCCACGGGTCCCACACGGAGCAGATCTCCACGCTGCAGCCCGTGGAGGAGCCCCCGGTGCAGCAGGTGGATGTGGCCACTGTGGAGCAGAGGAGACAAAGCATTAGGGACACAGCCACCATTCCCCATCCCCCCGTGCTACTTGGCAGGAGGAGGTAGGAGAGGGTGGATGTGGGGAAGGTGTTTCAAGTTTGTTTTCTTTGTTTCTCACTTCTCTAGCTTGTTAATAACAGGCAATACATTTCCCTAATCTCCCTGTGCTGAGTCTGTTTTGCCCATGACGATAACTGTTGAGTGATCTCCCCTTGAGCCCTTTGTATCGTATTTTCTCCCCCTTTCCCTTTGAGAAGGGAAAGTGAGAGAGTGGCTGTGGTGGAGCTCGGCTGCTCACCTGAGTAAAACCACCACAACAAATCACAGTTTACTGCCCTAAAATAAAACGTGAAAGGAAGAGTCATTTGGATGCAATTCCACTTTCTCTATAACTTTGGACAACTCATTTATTACTTTCTTCCCTTCTCAAGAACAGAAATGATCTTGTCTTTTCCCTCCCACTCCTCGTAACAAGGGTTTTTTTTACTGTTGTTTTTAATTTCTTTCAATGATTTGTTCTTGTTCTGTTTGCTAGAGCAAAAAATCAATGGTCTGAGAAATATTTATATGATCAGCAAAGTGTTAGAAGCAGCTACAGGAGCAAAAAAACATTGGTAGTGAAAACAAAAGACAATATCAGTTCCCTTATAGACCACGCAGCTAGGTTTGATTACAAGGATTTCAACAAAAGTCTGTGAAACAGTTCAGAAACTTAACCTATGGTGTTAATTTCAAGTATACTAATTAACACACAATAACTGCATGTAGAATAAAAATGATTTATTATTAATTCAACAGGAATTTGCTTTTTGCTTCCATCTTCATCTCTTTTTCTTTACTCCTTCCTGCTTTCATACTGTATGTATGAACACATTCTTCCACAGACTACAGACAATGTACCTGGTTCCACAGTCAACAGATTTTCTGTACAGGAGGGCCATAAAGTAAGCAAGAAGGTCAGACAGATAAACTTGCTCGCACTAAAACTAAAGGACTAAATTGAACCGTTAAATAGTTGCAGTGTTTTAATACTCTACTAATTCTGCACTACCACACATCCTAGTTCCCTTTCTCTAAATAGTACCCCTAGGCCAAATGCCACCTCTGTTCTACTACTGAACTTTATTTCCCGTTTTAGTCCTGCTGTTGGCAAATGCCTAGTGCAGAAATTGAGATCCTTGCTAATTTTAAGGGGCAGCAAACCACTCAAAAATGAAAGACGAGAATTAAAGTATTTTATTCTTCCATTTTTATCAGCAGCTTGAGAAGACTCTGATGTTATCAACACAGTGCTTCAGCATTCTAAAATACAGGTGGAAAACCTTTGTTTTCTCAGATATATGTCAAAATATCTTCAGCCCTGTATAAAGTACTTTCTGGCTGATAGTACCCATTAACACTAGGGAATACGAAAATATCACATGTGGATAAAGGGTTGGCTCAGATGGCCTAAGAGATATTATCCATCTCTAAGTTTGGTGATAACATGAACCTCTTTTTCACTGGTACGAGAGTAATATAAATTAATTTTAACATGCACCAGCACTTTGAATGGTAATCAAACATAGGACCAGCATCTCAAAGTATGTAACATTAATATCAAATAGCTTTAAGAAGGAAGGGAGTGCAACACATGCACAAACTGAAACCGTAACTATCATGAGCATGTGAACGTCTTCCTATTCAATTACTAAGTGGACTTTCTGTATGTTCCTGGCAGACCAAGCCACCCCCACAACGACATGACTAGCAACACCAACTTGAATACTCTTCCACATACTCCCTGTTTATCTGTCAATAATAACAATAACACATTGTTACTTCTCTTAGAACATGAGATTCTGAAGTCTCACCACTCACTAACTTAAGGTCTTTTGGAACAAAAAGGGTTTATAAACACTCCCCATAACTCTGCCTTTAACTTTATGATGCCAAAATATTCCACCAAACTACAGCATCTGTAGCCACTTCGATGGTTTTATGGTATTTGGGATTTTTGTGTAACATACACACACACACGACCAGCATTCAGACAGTTCACTGTACTATTTCTGAGCTTGTTACTTTCTCCATTTCACATTTCTCAGGGACACATGACCAACGGTATTGATTTTTACACAGGAGTGATGACAGCTGATTATTTGTATATAAGACTACAATTCCTGCCGTACAACTTAAAATAGTCTGGCAAAAGGGAATTATAGAAACACAGAGGCTGTGTTAAAAACAACAATCTTCTAAGTGCCAGGCAGAAATTATATGGTAGGGAAAAATGAAAGAGTAGCACACTGAAAAGTACACAGGACAGAAACTTGCACTTTTAATAAGATAGGGCACACTATTTGTCACAAACATATTTTCTTGTGGAAACTGATAAGATTTTTTTCCGGGAGAAAGCATGTGAAAATGTTCAGCACAGCTCCCACACTGCACATCTGCAGATATTTATTCTAGGCAAATTAGGCCTGCTAATGGATATTAATGAGCTGTGTGGAAACACTGAAACAAAATTATGTTCCATGGTTAACTCACTGGCTTGGAAGGTAGTATGACAGACAGAGCTTTACAGGGATTTCTCCCTTCTGCATTATAATCTGGTTAAGCACCAAATTTATTAGGATCTGCGAAGCACCCATAAAACTAAACTTAATGCATATTGTACTATGTAAATTTGGTTTTTAGCAGTCTGGTTGTGTGTTTTTTTTTGTTTTTTTGGTTTTTTTTTTTCAGTTAGCATTTTCATATTTAAATAAGTAAGAATTAACCAGGATAGTAAGTTAGGATGAACAAGACTAAGTAGCAAACTTAAAGCAAAATGGCTTAGGATTTTGAAAACCATTATTAAAGTATAACAGAAGAATATGCAACACCAGTAGAAAATATAGCATATCAGTAATATATTAAACAGAGACACGTACATAAATTAAGTGCATGTAAAATAGCTACATCTTTCTTCAAAATACTGTGGTTATCATAATTTCTATTCATCCCTCTATGGACCCTCGAGTGTCTCCAAGGCATAGCAGACCACCATTCTGATAGGAAATACCTTATTGCTGGTACAGGATTGAAATAATCATTCTGAACAGAAAAGAATTTTTGCCTTATCTCCGGAGTTACATGAAACAACTTTCTTCCAGCTTTTCCAATGCCTTTTTCCTGACTCTTGCTTAAACAACAACCAAAATAAAAAAAAAAAAAAAAAGAAAGACTGTATGCAGAGCCTTTTGAATCCTAAATCTAACAAAGGAGCAAGAAAACATTAAAATTTAAATGATAAAGCTCAGGAGTTTTATTCTGTGCATCTCAGAATATGATAGGTCTCTAAAAAGAGCCCAAAGTTAATCATTATAATGGGCAACTTCTACTTCTGGTCCTTCTAATTCAAATTTCACAGACAAATGCAACTGGTCCTGTTTCTGGATTGCAGGATCCTCAGGAGCATCACTGTTATGTGCTAATGTTTGTGCAAAGGCTCACACAATAAGACTTCAAAAATGAAAAGAGTCTTCAAGAACAGCAGAATGTTTAGTTTTATACCTTATTGCACTGTGATAAACAATATTCATGGGTTTCAATAGTCAGAATAAATTAGAACTTACAGTCTGGGTGTATTATTATCTGCCTTTTTTGTTGTTGCTGTGTTTGTTTTCTGTTGCTGTGTCTGTTTTTGCTGTTTATTAACACTGATTTATTAGTATGAGGCCAGCTTCTCATTCATGAGAAGTTGCGTAGTTACACTGAATATAAATGTCTCTTCACGTACTGCTGGGGAACAAAACTTTGAACGGGCTCCTGAAGACACAGCTTGAAAATCTACATGAAACTCATAACAGTCACAATGAGGCATCTGTATTTACACAAGAGAAAGCCACCTGAGGAAAATGGCAGCAGGAACTGTTGTTTCATTTGTACAGATTAATGGCCTTTCTTATTTTATTGTGCTTGGAGAATCCCACTGAGGCTGCAGACACACAGAGCTAGGAATGTAACCTTGTATGAAGACAATCTGGTTGAACTGTACTCTCAATAACTGAGTGCTTTTGCCTATGAAAACATATGCTTTCTGGTTTTATGGACTCAGAGTCCATCTAAAAACATGCCAAGTCATGCTTCTCTATTTGTGTTACATTGTGATTTGATTAGCAATTACATTGCAATTTAGGGCAGGGCTTTGGATGCAAAGTAAGGGAAAGAAAAATACGCTAAACATTTACTAGCTATTTTTTAAAAGAACAAGGGCCACAAGCCTGCTGTGCCCATAATTTTCCAGTGGACTTGGATATGACAATATCCTCGTGTATTGTTTCAGCAGCAAAAAGCGCAAAGAGAATAGCTCACTGGCAGGTGGGCTGCTTATATTATCTGGATGCAATGATGAATGGAAACTATAAAGATGCTGAGCAGAATGGCATGACAATAGCTTTAATGGCTCGTAATATCATTTGTAAGGGTCCAGTCAGGTCAAGTAATTTACAAACCACAGAAACTAGGACAATAAAAATAAACAGCATAAAGTTTAAAACATTTAAATATGAGCCACAGTTCATATTCAAGATGTTTTAATAAACATTTAACCAGGCAACAGTACATCGTTAGTTTTTAGTACGTCATGAAACACTGAAGGTTTAGTTTGAGTTGCAAAACTCGATAGCCAAGGAATCTTACAGACTACAGTCAGCCCAGAAAGACCAAAGAAGCAGTCATTTTGGCTAGAGAAGTCAAACATGCCCGCATATGGTACAATCTACTTAAGTTTTCTGCATGCTGTTGGCCACAAGAGAATAATGTGCCTTGTGCACATAATGCAAATACTGTGCGACACTGAGAGCAAGAAAATTTGACCTTTTTTTTTTTTTTTTAAGTGTAGATTTCAGATAGAAAATAGGAAAAGCAAAGACTGTCTTTCTACAGGACACTTTCCATTGTTCAGGAAAGGGAACCCTCACTATACTTGCATTGCTGTCAACAGGGACTCAATGCCTTGCTACATTCCCAGTGACACTACAGCTGGCCTCCATCTATGCACAGCAAGGGCAAGCTAAACCAGAGGTATATTATCTTATCCTGTCTGAGCTAATCTTAAGTAGGAAATATGGTATCTATCAGAGCAAAGAAATCACCATCCTATAAATAAATGGTGAGGCTTGTCACCTGAATGTTAGAAACAACATTTTAAGAGACACGTTGAAAGCTCCAAAACTTAGCTACTCCATCACTACAGCCATACCTGTCTTTTGGTCACAGTGCCATCCACAGGATCTATGTACTCAAAGCTGTCTGTTCTTTCCACACTGTAGATATTGTTGCCCACAGCAAACTGCTGATGGCTGAATGATTTGTCAGTGATCAAAGCTTCGAGGTCTCTCATTATGAAATACGCTGTTCTGGGCTCCAATGCTTCATAATCAAACCTTTCATATATACAAGAAAAGTAGAAGTAAAAAGTAAGTCCTGAACAGCTTAGGAAAAAAAAAAAAAAAAAAAAAAAAAAAAGCTCGGTATATGCACAGTTAGCAATTTACTGCTTACTTCAAAAATTAGAGGTGGACCATTGAAGTACTTCATTGCAAATCAAACTAGCACATGCATGCAGTTCTGTGCAACCTGCCCATGATGTGCGAGTACCACAGTTCTACACTGGCCACTTAACTCTGAGGCAAAAGAAACCATTTAGAAAATGCATGATCTCTAAAGTAACACAGAAAACATAATCAATACACAGACAGCCTTCTGAAATTAAGGACACAATCAGCCCAGTGCTCAAAAGAAACTGAAATAGATGAAATTTTGCTAAAATTTTTGACCAATAGCTGTGGGCAGAAGATGTTACAGATATGTTAACTCCTCTGGATTAAGTATATTCTGAAAAAAAAAAAAAAAGAGAGAGGCAGAGACTAAGATAAAATACGTATCACGTAAACACCAGTTAGAATTCACCTTTCCAAGACCTTAATAAAAATGAGTAAACATCTGGATCTTTGGAAGAGTTCTCTCTTGGACAACAGTCCAAGTTGTCACAAAAACATTTTCATGTGGAAGCACAGACAGAAACAAATACATGAGTAAATTGTGCTGAGATTTTGATATTTTTCAATACCATGTAGCTAACTACTCCCATGGATTCCACATGTAAGTAATTTGAATATTTCAGCATTTGATGTCAGAAAAATCAATTATCCATACACTGTAAGTGACATATACACACTGCTCCTTCAGTAAGTAATTAAGCTCTCCTTTCTCAACAGAAAAAAAACTGCATACAGAACAATGGTAATCTGTGGCAGATTTTCATCGTGCAGACATAGCAAACACCCACCTGCAGTAGTAGTGCCGGCCAAATTTTGCCCAATGATCCCTGACAATCTCCTCGACACTTTGCTTTCGAGCTGCTAGGATTGAAAGCCAGACTAGCACAGCCCATAGTCCATCTTTCTCTCGAAGGTGATCAGACCCTAAGGAGAGAGATGTAAAGCACATTATTTGCTACCACTGCCTATCAGAAAACAAGGTGAGGAGGCTGGGCAAATGTCTCATTCAACTTGTATGTCACCTAACAGTAATCTGTAAGGTAGTAATCTCCACAACTATGGGAGCTCCCAGACGGACAAGCAGAACTAATGTTTAAAATATGATTCATTTACATACGACAAAGTCTGTGCTTCTAAGGTTAAATAAAAAAGATACTCAAGTACTTGGATAAAAGTAGTAGTAGCAGTAAAACATTTTTAATCATTGCTCCCGCTCACAGCCATGCAGGGTATTTTCACACCTCTGGTACCCTTTCCTAGAACTGGGTCAGATATGCAAACTCTTGGCCATGAAGCAGAATGTTCTGAGTTACATGAGTCAAGTTCAACTGCATCTCCTTATTTGCACAGACGTTCATCATCAAGCCATGGAGAAGGAATTTTCCTGTTTCATAAAGAATGAAGATTTCCAGAATGTTCATGACCTCCCACCAGGAAAAAAAAGAAAAAAAAAGAAAAAAAAAAAAAGGATCATGATGAGCATGATAAAATAAGTCTGGGGGAAAAAAAAAAAAAAAGTAGAAAATAACACTTTTTCCCCTTTCTGCATTTCTCTATACCTCTCAGTGATAAAACTGTTTGAACGCTCAGACCTAACTCATTTCCTAGCTTTTTATTTATGAAGACAGAAATTGATACAACAGTGGAGACTGAGAACAATTTTGGACTACCCCCAAAGGATTTAGCACATGCTCTGAGACGTAGGAGGCACAAGTTCAAGTCTACTGTCTGAATTCAAACAAGCATGGACTTGAACTTGCACTTCCCATGTCCAAAACCAAAATGCCAACTTGGAATAATGACCTGCTCTGCAATAAATACGTAACATATCTCATACCTTGACTAGAAACATTTCTATGAAGCTAAACTCTACCTGTTAAAACAAGAATGCAAAAGGTTTCAATAATCAGTGCAATAATCAGCGTTTTCTAACAAAGGAGTATTTCATAGGAAAGGTCTTGGCCACTTCAGCTAGTGCCCTCTACTTTTGGATAATTTAGAGCAAATTTTTGAGGCAATCTGTACCTAAACCAGATTACAAAAATTCATAACAAAGCATGCATTACTGATAATTAATATAAAGTAAGATCTCAGACACCTGATGCTCAGTAGATATGGAAGATGACTACTTAAGCTAATAAACTCAAAAAGCTTGACTAGACAGGTTAAATCTGTGGCCATTACTCTAGCATAATAATGCTAGATTTGGCTGAAGTTTGTTAGCTGTACTGTTATCATTTTTTGTCTAGTCACACAATACAGAAACCCTGGGTACAAAGTAAACACATTAAATCACAAGTTTTGTTTCCTCCATCAATTACTGACAAATCAGTGGCAACCAGTTAGACTATCCATGTCCCTTGAAATTACTTAGCAAAAATCCTTCACAGAGAAATCTAAACAGATTTAGTTTCAAAACCTGCCGCATGACGTATCCTCCTTCACCAAACACAAAAACCTTGTTGCAAGACTGCTTTTCAGTTTTACTGAATAGCCTGAAAGTTCTGTACACTCATTTGTTAAAATGGCTGTGTTTTCCTACTGGCAGCAAACCTGGATCCCATAATATAAATTGATACACTGAAGCTATTAGTCCTGTGAAAAGTCAAGAGAAAATTAAAGACATATAAGGAAAACAGTAAGACGTGCATGGAGCCACCGTGATTCCTGGGCTTCACTCTTGACATCTATCTTCCAGTCACTGCTGCTGCCTTCAACTTGCAGTCCCTCTTCTTGAGAGACAGCAGCAGTCAGGCTAACAGAGGCTATTCATACGAATTTGCTAAGAGCCCATCATTCTGGGCTTGCCACAGCTCTGCCTGCCACTTAGGCTCACTTGCTTTCATTCACCCCTGGGGTGTAGACCCTCAGCCCCCTGAATCTAACAAAAAAAACAATCAAAAAAAAAAGACCACAAGGTTAACTACGTGTAAATGACTATTTCAGCACAATACTAGAGCTGTATAAAATAATTATTGAAGAGTTTTTAAGGGAAAAAATGTTTCTAGAAAGCACAACAAAAAAGACGTGAAGATTATGCTTGTGTCTGTGAGTTTGGTAACACAGAAAACAGGGACATTGAATAGCACAGATGGATTTAAAAACTGAGACAGACAGTAATGTTCCTTCATGTTTGCAAAGTAGCTGTCACGATACTGAGAATACTTCGTTTCTCCTCTTTTTAATCTGCCTTGGTCTGTAGTCTGTGAGCTCTCTGCAACAAGAACAGTCTCCTAATACAATGCCTAGAGCAATCGGCTGGTCCTCTAGCAGCTGCTATAAAAACAGCAAGAGCTTACTGTGTTCCCTGGTTCAGAGCCTCCGGGCGCTATCAAAGCATGGAGTGCCGACTAATCAGAAGAAAAAGGGCAGGGTTATTTATGAGCTCTCAGAGCTTTGCAAATAGCTTCAGATAAAAAAGGAAAACAAATGTCCCTCCAGAGGAAGTCAGCCCTTCAGATAATCAGGTCCTCAGCTCTTCTACTCCCTTGTCATGATAACACGCTAGGTCAGCTGAAGGATGCCTTCCACAGAAACACCAACATTAAGACCTACAGATAATAAAGTCATCTTTGCTCATACGCAAAGCAGATGGCATGGTCATGATCAATTTTACTTTAGCCAAGAGTCTGTCCCCGACAATGCTGCCGGTGCAGGTTTCTGCCACTATCACCAAAAGAGAGATCTGGAAGAGAGCTGTCACTTCCCCCCATTGTCTGCATTCCTTGTCATGTCACCAGTTGTCGGGTCACCACAGGGTCTGGGGCTCCATGGGGACCAGAAGCAGCTTGGCAGGGCCCATGTCTGGGCAGGACAGGAGCGTGGGGAGCTGGAGCCCAGCCCTGCTGGGGTGTTGCTGGGGCAGGGGCTGATATGGGGTCCTAGGCCCTGAGCAGGGCCAGGGAGCCCTGAGAGGCTGTGCATAGCCCTGGTAACTGTGAGCATGCCCCACCATGGCTGTTCCTTTCCTTCTTAACCTTCCTTGCTCTTCTTTTAGTCATTCATCCTTAGCACAGGAAAAGTCAATTTTGCCTAAAAAGTCATCTCTATTGCTGATATTACCAGTAACTTAAATTGCTTACGTATCTCCACAGATACTAGCAACAAGTGGAGACATGGTATTGAGCCAAACACCTGGATAATTTGTTCTAATATAAGCAATCATTTATTCTCCTATTGTATAATGCCCTGCAGACTACAAGCTATCAAATCATGTAGTGAAAAATAGATTATTTAGTCAGCAAAATGATCAATATATCAAGACTTCTGTGCAAAGGTCTGAACTAAACACCAAAGAAGAGATGCATTTTGATTTAACAAACAGTTTGAGCATGTTTCATTGAACCAAAACGGTCCAATGAAACATGGAGTGAAGAATTTTTGGAAAGGTCTCTGTCATGCTCCAAGCCTTGTTCTGGCATGGCTTAAGCTTATAAATCTCTACGAAGAAGGATGAGTGTACACACGTATCATCCTTCTGATCCATTTAGCAGCTTTGGCATGTACTGTGTCCTTGTGTGTCCTTCAGGACAACAGACAGACTGATGTTTCTCTGGAAAGAGAAAGCATTGAACAAAAGCAATCCAGAGGCAAAAGTCTCGATGGAGAAACCTGGAAACCACACAACAGTTCCAGAATTAAAAATCACTGATTAAAAATGCTAGCCTAATGTGGATATAGCAACAATAATCCTGTGTGCCCGAGAAATGTCTCAGTTCATTATTCTTACTAGAAGGAAAATTGGCAACTGGGATTTCTCAGAACTTTTTTATTCCACCTCTTTTATTGTAACAGTATATCCATCAGTTGAGTTACTATTTGCACCTATGTGTGAATGTATTGCCTTTATTTCTTTTAGCAGATTAAAATTCACTACCACAACTCAGACAACTCTGGTTTTCACCTGCTGCACCTTCGTTTGCAGATGTCTTTGCTTTTCTCCCTCTTTTATTCCTACCTCTCAACTTACATGTTAGAAAGATTAGGGAGGAAGCTAGTTCTGCCTCAGCTCAGATAACAGTATTTCGTTTATATACCCAGTATCTCTTGCGGATTTGCAGAGGCAGAGCTGGTCTGAACAAAGTGATCAAGATGCCTCACAACTATGTATTCCTGAAATTACAATACTAACAGTTGTCCTGTCTTGCTGAGGGAATTTATCAATCTCAGGATAATCCTGAGCTATACGTTTTATTGAAAAACCAACACATTAATGAATTCCAGGCCCTGTAAGGAGCTGAAGCAGAAAGAACAGTGGAGTCAACAAGTATTTTTCCAATTATCCCATTATATTTATTTTGACATTGGTAAGGAAAATTATAAGAACAAGTACTTTCACAGCTTATTTTTGAGTTAATGTGTCACGTATTTCTCCATATAATAGTAGCAAAAGGTTTTTTTTTACTACTGTAACAGTCAATTGCTAAGGCCAGACTCAGAGTAAACAATCTGGGAAAAACTGTCAGAGCATGTTCCCATTCAGAAATAAGTACTCAGCTTAGACAGGCTTAAACTGAAGTAAAGACTTGAGAGTCAGTAGCCTGAGAAACAAAGTAAGATCATACAAAATATGTTCATATTATGATTTTTCTGATGCTGTAAAGCTGTTGGGCATGCAAGATTTCATATGCCTCATTTGTTCTTTATCTGAAATGACTTGCAATTTTGATTGAGAGAGTGAGCCCTGAGGGTCATATGCATGAAAACAACATATTTGCTTTTCCCTAAACTAGCTAACTCTGTCTAGTGTATTGCATTCTGTAAATACAATTTTAAAGCAAAAATGAGATTGAAGCAAGTACACAAACTCACAGTACAACATTTTTGTTTGCACGCAGTTCTTACAAATTTAGTCTTACAAATTTATCATCCAGGAATCTGAATCCTGGTGATATTTTAGGCAAATGGAGATTTAGGGACATTCTGATCTGTTCTTTGACTCAAGTTAACAGGATTATTTCAGATTTGTGTTACTGTAATAGATACCACCATACGGGTTTTTAAAGGCTTTCATTATTTTCAGCACCAGACCACCTTTATATTCTCCACTAGCTGTTCTTCCACATAATCTTGCAGGAGAAGACAGCTGGTGTTAATGGCATCTGGAAATTTGGAGATGAAACATGCAAGGTTATGAAAGATGCAGAAATTACTGAAGGGGCTTAAATTGCAGAAAGATAAATCAACCACACAGCTCTCCTAATCCTGATTAATAGTTTGCTGATGAAATTTAGAAACTAATTGCTGCTGCTGACGCCCTTCTCTGAACTGTGTCCTGGGCATTAGTCACAGAACCAGAAAGCTACTAACCTCATCTGACAAGCTCCCCACACTGCTACAAAAATGGAAGAAGTTTTTAAAGCATTGGTTGAGCTCCAAGATCAGCTGCCAAAAAACAAGTCTGGGAAACACAGCCATATGGGATGTTTTCAGAATCTTTTTTCCTTTTATAGCAGAAATTTTGCTTTTATTTACTTGCCAGTGCAAAATCCCTTATATTATAAAACTAGGGCTCTGTATTGTTTGGAAATTCCAGCTGGGCTGGATTACCTGGGTACACAACCAATCAGTCTCCAATGCTGTTCAGTTAGTTTGACAAGAGAACATGGATCTATAAAACTACATTCTGTTGCACAGAACAACAATTATACCACTCTGTGGTGTAATGTGCTGTATGGCACATTTCTTGAAAAATCCCACACTGAAGCTAAAAAAGTACTAAATTTCAGTTCCCTAAATAGCTACGATGGAGGGGAAAGATGTAAAATTGATTCAAATGCCCAATAGTGGCAGAAACTTGTGAAGGTCATGCAGCTTAGGACATTACCAAAAGGTTCGCAATAAGGTAAATATTTATTGCTAAAAACAGCTCACATCGCTAATGTGTTGGTCATCTACAGACCAGCCTGTGTTTTACAAATAAACCTCCTGGCATATGAGATATTTTGAGACAGCTGCACTGAACTGAAAGATGATAAGAAAACTGAGGCAGGGAGAAAAACAAACTTTAGACATCACTGTAATTGCCCTGCAGGCACTGTCACAATCCATTTACACAGCAACTACCTACACGCTGATCCAGTGCTCCAAGTTGTCTGAATGCCCATGGGCTTCAATCTTGATAGTTTATACCAGCATTTAGATGGAATTGTCAAAAATGGAAGGCCTTCCAACACTTCCAATGAAGTGCTGCAGGTACCAGGAAGCCCATCTGAGCAGAATGGACTGAGATGCACAGGTTAAGTGCTGCTGTAGAGCAGCTCTCCATGCTGGCCAGCAATGTTTTGGTCAAGGAATCTTAAAACTCACAAGAGACAGAATTTACTAGAAATGTGAAGAATTAATGACAGGATAGGAGAAAACAGATTCAGACAGGAACACAGACAGTGCTAGGAATGCAGAGACTGGTGTGAGGTCAAGAGATGCAAGCTTCAAAATTAGAAGACAGGCTATTGTACAAAATACAATTGTTTTAGTGTCCTACAGCAAGATCCTAGTGAAGGAAAAAAAGTCAAGGGCAGGGAGAGAGAGGAATTGTAATTATGTTGCCCACCTTGAAGAACAGGCAAAACTCAAAGGCCCTTTACCTCTGTTAGACACCTGCCCCTGTTTCCCAACCCCAATAAGCAACTGCTACTCTGGGTAATAAAGAAGTTAGGCCAACACAAAGCATAATGCCCTTAGTGTTTCAGTAGATCAAGCCCTGAAACCACTTCTTTTGATTTCTATAAAAGTGATCTGCAGGCTTGAAGTCCACCAACGCTTGGGAGAACCTACTTGGGAAGACCTGAACATGGATATAGGTCATACCTTTTCAAGGTGCCAGGGAAATTTGGTGTTTGGTCTTTATCATAACTGCATGTAGTGGGTTTACATGGCAAGGTTTTGGTAGCGGGGGGCCACAGGGGTGGCTTCTGAGAGAAGAATCAAGAAGCTGCCCCATGTTAAGATAAGGGCCCCACCACTGGCAAGAGCGAGGCCAATAAGCGATGTTGTTTGCACCTCTGTGAGAGCATATTTAAGAAAGGAAGAAAGAACTTCTGGGGAACAGCAGCTGGGAGTGTGGAGTGAGAACCAGGCCAGCAGACACCAAGGTCACTGCAGAAGGAAGGCAGGAGGTGCTCCAGCCATGGAGCAGCAGTTCCCTTGCAGCCTGTGGAGAGGCAGAGCAGGCTGTCCCCCTGCAGCCCATGGGTCCCACACGGAGCAGATCTCCACGCTGCAGCCCGTGGAGGAGCCCCCGGTGGAGCAGGTGGATGTGGCCTGGAGGAGGCTGCAGCCCATGGAGAGCCCCCGCAGGAGCAGGCCCCGGGCCGGAGCTGCAGCCCGTGGACAGGAGCCTCCACAGGAGCAGGGGTCTGGGGGGAGCTGCTGCCCGTGGGGGACCCGTGCTGGAGCAGTTTGCTCCTGGGGGATGGACCCCGTGGTACGGAGCCGTGTGGGAGCAGTTCTTGGAGAGCTGCTGCCTGTGGGCAGCCCCCGCAGGCTCAGTTCGGGAAGGACGGCATCCCGTGGGGGGGACCCCGCGTGGAGCAGGGGCAGAGTGACCGTGAAGGAGCAGTGGAGACCAAGCACTAGGGACTGACCGCAGCCCCCATTCCTCATCCCCCTGCTCCAGTCTGGGGGAGGAGGTAGAAGAGGGTGGATGGGGGGAAGGTGTTTTTGGTTTCTTTCCTTTGTTTCCCACTTCTCTAGATTATTAATAATAGGCAATAAATTTCTCTAATCTCCCCATGCTGAGACTGTTTTGCCCATCATGATAATTGTTGAGTGATCTCCCCATCCTTATCTCAGCCCCTGTGCCCTTTGCATTGTATTTTCTTCCCCTTTCCTTTTGAGGAGGGGCAGTGAGAGAGAGCATGTGGTGGAGCTCAGCTGCCCACCTGAGTAAAACCACCACACTGAACTATAAATTTTTCCTGACAATTGTCCTTTGAAGCCAGTCACTATTAAGCAAGCAAAGATGCCTCTCTTCTCCCTGAGAAAGGAAACATCTACAAGAATCATAATCAACACCACCAGATGAAGCTGGTCTAGGTGCCTTACTTCCCAACCAGAAACAGGCCTGAAGTAGTGGTTTGTCACGGCATACGGCCCGTACAGGCTACTACTGCTTGCTTTGCATTACCTCTGCAGACAAAACTGCATGCAGTAAGACATGATACACTTAGCAGGCTAGGGTGTGCAGACATACTTCAGTACCTGTATAGGAGCTCACCACCAAACTCCTACAGGTCTCAATTCCTAGTCCTTCCAGTCACAATCCACATTTCTCTTCCTTCAGCATGACAATGAAAGTAGGTTGGTTTTGTTTTTGTTTTTTCCCAAAATAATTTGGGTGCTACTGAGGTCCTGTTGATGTCTCAAGAGGCACCCAACTTTCATGATAATATCTGTCGTCAGATATGCAAGAGGAACTTTAATATTTAGAGAGAAGGGGTACAGAACTGGCCTGGTGAAAAAGCATCAAAACACAGTAAAAGTTGAAAGCTGCCCAGTAAAGACCTCTCATGGGCAAATGGAGATGTGGTCTAAAAGCATATGGCAGCAAAAGACAGTATGTTCTGAAAAGAACAAGACCTTCCTACTTCTAGAAACACCCTTCTCTCCAAACTAGAACTGTCACTCAATGACCCTGCAAAAGACCATTAAAAATATCCATTCAAAAGATACACCCAAGGCAATACAAATCTCTGCTCCTCACAGCAGTTAAGGCAAGGCAACTAGGTTTCCTATCTTGGGACAGTCATTCACATTCAGAACAGAAAGCAAAATACACATTCATCATTCATTTAATTTCTTTTACTTCCTACAGACAGGCACCCAAAGAAATCTAACATATTTTTGTTTTTTCCATCATAATCCAGATACTTACAGGAAAGTTAATGAGAGGCTACTGTATAAAGTGGCATGTGTATGCCTTAAAGAAGTCTTCATTTTTAAAAAAGCAGCATTCTGCTCTAATCTCAACTAATACTAAATACTAAAGAAAGCAACAAGAAATTTGTAAACCAAACTTCACTGCATGATAAATAACTTTCTGTGAAAAGCTGTAGGCAATGAATTACACACCAAAAAATCAAACTCCATGGAACTCACATCAAAATACAGAATAAATTAGCCAGGAAATAGGTCAAGTAATTCTGATATGTGATTATTCAAAAACATTTATAACGTAACTGTCCTGGTTCCAGTTACTACTACCACTACTAAAAAAAAAGTAGAAATAATTTATGTGGCAAAATCTGGAAAAGGAAAACCAAACACTGTAAAATGTATTTGGTTTCTCTCATAATCCAAAACTATGTTTGTGTAGATTTACAGAGTAAAGACTCTTCTGGTTTGCTCTGACTGAATACCATCAGTACTGAATTCTTGAGGACTGCTCAGATTTGTCTTTAGTTCTGCACTCTGTTGTTGACTGGTCTTGGGACAGATGAGGGACAAATACTTAGAGAAAATAAGTGCTGACATGCAGCTGAATTTATTCTAGTGATGATTTTATCTTTATCTGACTGTCCAGTAATTGTGATGTTCTAAACATGGGATGTTTGGAACAGGTTTGACTAGATATGCC
This sequence comes from Anser brachyrhynchus, assembly GCF_964034855.1. Taxonomy (NCBI): domain Eukaryota; kingdom Metazoa; phylum Chordata; class Aves; order Anseriformes; family Anatidae; genus Anser; species Anser brachyrhynchus. Next base: position 23,020,998 of record NC_137697.1, read on the forward strand.
ATTAGACATACCAGTCTTCATGCTTTGTAGACTCATCCACAAGTCCACAAGAACCATGTGTATGCAGGCAACATTCCTCAAAAGGCTGTTGCAGTCTGTGAAAAATACTATTATAGTGTGACCAGTGAGATCCTTCTGCATAATGTCCAAGTCAGAAGAGAGTGGCAGACATCTCTGAAAGCTGTCTGGGCAGTGATAGGATTGCCTATGGTTTCACAATGTCCATCTTTCACATTTTTCTTACTCCAAAAGTATATGAACAACAGAGATTGCAAGAAGATGTTCAAGATACAACCAACTGACAGTCCTCTGTTCAAGCACAAGATCGAGTTAATTTGATGGTTTTTTTGGCTTTGACTTGTTTAACTTTGAAAAAATATTGTCATTAAAAGTCTGTGGAAATCTTTGATTATGTATTACTTACCAGTGCCAAAGCTTTCCTCCCCACAGAGTGAACAACGTCCAGAATCCATGAGATTGGAAAAATATCTCCATCCTGTTGGTGTTTCATACACAGGAACCTTCATTACTTTTGCCACTCTATAGAAGACAGAATAAAACACCAACAATTAAGACTGTGGTTTTTTATATATATGGCTTGAGATCACAGTATCACAGAATGGTTTAGGTTGGAAGGGACCTCTGAAGACAATCTGGTCCAACCCCACTGCCAAGCAGGATCACCTAGAGCACACTGCGCAGGATAGCATCAAGGCAGGTTTTGAATATCTCCAGAGAAGAGACTCTACAACCTATCTGGGCTGCCTGTCCCAGTGCTCTGTCACCCTCACAGTAAAGAAGTGCCCTCTCATATTCAGCCGGAACCTCCTGTGCTTCAGTCTGTGCCCATTGCCTCTCGTCCTGTTGCTGGGCACAACTGAAGAGAAACTGGCTCCATCCTCTTGGCACCCTCCCCTCAGATATTTATACACATTGATGAGGTCTCCCCTCATTCTTCTCTTTTCCAGGCTAAACAGGCCCAGCTCTCTCAGCCTGTCCTCGTATGACCGGTGCTCCAGTTCCCTAATCATCTTCGTAGCCCTCCTCTGAACTCACTCCAGTAGCTCCATGTCCCTCTTTTACAGGGGAGCCCAGAACTGGACACAATATTCCAGGTGTGGCCTCACCAGGGCTGAGCAGAGGGGGGGATCACCTCCTTGACCTGCTGGCAACTTCTTCAGTTGAGGAATATTGTAGGTTTCGCTCTGTCTCCTGACAGCTAGACTATGAAGTAAAACACAACATGGCAGACCAACAGCACCATTCAAAACTGATCCTTGTCTCAGAAACCAACATCAGTCAGAACCCAGGTACGTTTACACACTGTAGTATTTTCATATATTCTAGGAATAGGTGTTCATTTTTGTATCTATATGTTACACCCTAAAAACGGTGTTTATAAATGAGATCAAGTAAGAGTTGCTAATACCTATTTGAAAAGAGCTAGAGAGGTACTTGGAGTAAAAAGAATTATCAGAATGTTTAATCTTAAACTCAGCTTTCATGTCTGTGTAGAGTTAGAGGCAAGTGTACCTCTTGTGTTTATACAGCACTAGCTGTATTACTGACCCTTAGATATATCACTGCATAATAGATGTTATACAGTGCAGAGCTGAAAAGGGCTCTAGCTGGCTCTGCAGAAAATAAAAAACATAAAAGGATTTAATCTCTGTGTGACAATAATTGCAGGCTGGGAACGGGACAATCCTGCCAAAATGTAGAAAACAATCAAACAGAAAACAGTGACTAACATGCTTGAAGAGCAAAACTAATTCTCTTGAGGTAGCCTAATAATATACCAGGAATATCTCTGTTTGCAGAAATGTTCCAATATCCTGGTACTGTTAACAGAGAAGGAAATCTCTTCCCTTTCACTTTTCTGTATTCCTCTAGTTTGGGGACAAACAGCCTCAGATGGACCTATCTTGATGAGCATGAGAGTCTCCCAGAGACTGTTATGCTTGTTGAAAGTTTTCTGTTTACTAGGCCAGCTCTGAAAATACAGATAATGATTTGTTGGTATTGGGTTTAACTTAGACTATGTCTTTCAAACAAACAAACATAATATAAATATAAATACATATGTATAAAGTTTATAGTGAAATACAAGACTGTTTCTAGCAATTATTTTTTGTTTGTTCTTGATTCTCACAGACTTCAACAGAGTAAATAGACTTTAACAGAGTAAATAGTTAGAAGCAGCAAATTCAGGCCAACTTTAGCTACTACTGTTCAGCAGTGCTGGAGGGAAGATAGTTACATTATATTACGCAACAAGCAAAAGATCTAGTAAATAAGGTACTCAACAATACACCATATTCTAAACCAGAATGATTTCTGCTATAATTTGTGTCCAGAGGAGATTCACTTTCCTCTCTCTGCCTGTTTTCCCCATTTAGACTGTCACTTTTTGAGCAAGGACTAGTACTGTTTTCAAAGCACTGTAAAAATAAAAGGCTTCAGTCCCAGCTGAGTAACACAAACCACAATAACCTTCATAATAATCTTTCTTTGCCTCAAAGCTACAGAAAAGCAATAGTATTAATAAACCAACAGTCTGTCTGAATTAACATGCAATTATTATAATATCTGACAAGACTGGCATCTCATCAAAGCAGCACTGCAAAGAGCCCCATCCTCAGTGTAGGGGTGTTACAATGACTAGAGGGTGCAAATTGGAAAAATATAAGGCTACTCTTACTGTACCCAGCCCAAGATTATCCCTGCCTTGCCCATAAATCTATGCCTATGGTTAGTAATCTGAGGAGAATGTACACTTTAAATATGACAACTTTAAAGAATCAGTATCTACCAGTCACAATTATTGGCAGCAGAGCATAAATATCGGTGAGCAAAGGATGGACAGATCAATTCAATAAAATCTTCTGCATTTATAAATTCTACACAAAATGCTTAAATTTCCCATACTAAATTTGTGACATCACTAAACACTGAAGATGAGAGCTATTGAAAGCACACTAAAAAATAAGCACCATCTTTTTTATTGTCATTTTGCTGAAATAAAGTGGAAGTCCCAATAAATACAGCATGTGCCTTTGTGCAACTTGGAGACATTTACAGCCGATGACCACCCTGGAAAATATGGATTCCCACAGGAAGATGAACAAAATACTCAAAACTGCAGATTAAGAGCAATAATGTGTTGTGTCAGATCAAACAAATAATAACACAAGCTACAGGACAATAACTCTCAGAAGATGGAAACAAATATTTTGTAACTGGGAAATTACTAAATCTTCAAAGCCATGGAAAATAGAGATTGAGCAGTGGTGGAGGAAGGGGGATTTTCAGTACATCTGCATCTTTTGAAACAAGAAGCAAGACAGGCATAACACCAGTGTTAAAAAAAAAAAGTATCTTCAGTTACTCAAACATTTTTTTTCAGCCAAACTGCTTTCTTGTAGACATGACAAAATCAGAGCTTTCAGTCACTGCAAAGGCAGATACGTAAAAAGAAGTGCCATCTGAAACATAAGCATTGCATTTCTCGTGGTCCAAAATTTGGTAGTTAGTTTCTATGTACTAATGAAGATTCCAGCACTCTCTCACGCAGCATAAGACTTCATGAAAAGTTTAAAAAACACTAAGAAGACATTTATTCCACTAGGCAAAGAAAAGCTTATGATGAGGATTCCTGGAACATGTAATTCTGCATGAACAATTGGTCATGGTAATTGTACTCGATCACAGATCCAAAACAACAATCAATCTATGATGTTTTTAGCAATGTACTTTTACAGGATAGTTCAAACAAGTCTATGTGTATGCAGCTTTTAAAGTTTTTCTTCTTCTTTCTGCATGTTTAAACTGGAGTCTGAGTTCTTGAATCCCTAAATTTTGGGGAGTTAGACAGGTGGTTACCATAAAGTTTTTGCTGTCTACATAAGATCTCATGGTCAGACAGGATACTATTTCTCTCAGAAAATGAGTTTTGGAACTGCTGTTGCAAAGAGATTATAACTTGTAGAAGTCACGGACACACTGTCCCACTCTTCTGAGGAAATTTTGTATGTTATTATATACATTTGAATGATGAATCATCACCGAGATACTGATGCAGCAGTGCTTCTGTAAGGACAGTACCTAACCCTCTGAGTTCTCTGTGTGTAAGTGTCAACTGTCAAGAGTTCTGACTCAATGGTTGGAAAGTACCTCCAGAGCAATTCAAAAGAAAAACTGGAAGAAAACATGCCATATGAATAGGTTTCTTTTCCTAGTCTGTTTGAAGCAAAGGCATTCTATTTATGTCTAACCACACAGTTGATATACCTGTGTTTATATGTTCTGTGAGTATGAACTATGTGGAAGGAATACAGAAAACCCCGGGCATTCTGGTTCTTCTCACCTCAGACATTTAATGGGACTGACTTCAAACAGTATTCTTTCTTGCTTTCTCTCAGCGTAAGTGCTCACTACATCAATGAGATTACGCAGTAAAGTTTCTTGTGTCTGTGTGTAGCACTAAGAAGCTCTTGCTAGACTGGGACATAGGGCATTTACACTTCCACCTGAACTGTAGGGCAGCCACTTCAGTTATTCTGCCCATATCAGAGCTAAAAGTACTTAGGTTCCCAGTATGCTGAAGTACAAAGAAAAAAAAATCAAGAAATAGTAGACTGTACTTTTTACAGTTACACATATTATTTAAAACTATGTATGCTTTGTGAATTAAAACAAAAAAAAAGCACATGTTTTTACAAGGGGAGATAATAAAGTGAGTAAAAATAAGAACATAATTACTGTAAGGATATGTAGTAACATTTACCCTTCTACTGCACAACTCAATTCTCATTTTTATTTTCAGGATCTATTCCCACACTACCTATACTTGCTGTCCATTTTTTATTAAAACATAAAAACACACACAATGCAACTATGAGAAGTAGCTTGAGCTATTTCATCACTGAAAAGCAGAATTACTGGAGAGTTTAGTACCAACCAAGAACTGTTAAGCCAGTTCTTGAGCTCTACAGTACAGCTCACCAAAGAATGAGCTGGCTAGTTCATAAAGAAGGTAATAATGAACATAGGAAGTAATAATGAACATAGCTTCATAAGGAAGACCAGGACTTTTGAAAATTTCCTGTCAGGAAAAAAGAATTAATAGCTAATTCTGAAATTGCTTCTGAAAGCCTTGAGAAACAAATGTGGAAAATTTACCTGTTCTGCACCAGGCAAGTGGATAAATTATCTTACAGTTGAACATCTGAATATCCCAGATCTTCCTTGTACTTCATTAACCATATGCAGATCATCTAACTATGAAAACAGAGGATACAGGACTCTCCATGGTCCAAATCATTTTCCTTGGCACAGCAGTAACAATGTTATCCTGCTTAAACTGTGTAAAAAGGTAACTCTCCATTGTGAAGAAAAAAGAAAAAAAAAAAGAAAAAAAAAACACATTCTTTTATTTCAAAGAGTTAAAGGAATTAACCTTGCGAGACTGTTCTTTCAGTTTTCCATCCAGTGAAAACAACGAACTACTTTTCACAAATGGCCAAACAAGGCAAAGTGATCCTTGAGGGTATCTCTCAGTCACTGTGGTTCTGCACTAACTAAACACCACTGGTTTAAGCAGAATTATCCATACATTCACAAAAGTTAGAGGAGGGTTTACTCCAACCTATTCTCTACAATGCCACAGAAAGACCTGATGAATACACATCATTCAGATACAACAAATGGCCTGGGGCAAGCTGACTTTCTTGTGCGCAGTGAAACTTTTATAACTTCTGAGAATAGATCAGTAAATCAAACAAAATTATCCTGCCAGAGTCATAATGCCTGTTCACTGCAAAGATAAAGGTCACAACACTGAGGGAAGGGCTTTCTTTGACAGGCCTCATGAACTGGTCTAAATAACTGGCTAGAGTTTTGCATTGTAGATTTAATGCTGGCTAGGGTAAACTGCGGTGTTGCATTCATTCTGTAGTCTTAACCTGGAGGAAAAAAAAAAGAAGATTTCAATAAAATAATTATTAAAGAAGTAACTATTACATGTCTTCCTCTCATCTTCCACCACCTACAGGTGTCAGCTGCACATCTGAAGCATGCTCACAGACACTTGGGTGAGCAGACGTGAAAATACAGACTTGCATTTCATGGACATATTTTCTTCAAGCCTATTCCACTCTGTGGAGCCAGTGCTGAGGTAGACAAGGTGCTGTAACTTGGGCAGCAAAGAGCCCCATTCTGCAGGAGGGTAAGCACCCTCAAAGCCCAAACAAAGTCAATAGGAATTGAAAGAATTTGAGAGGCAGACATATGGGTCGTTGCAGGAAAGCATGCGGTAGTGGCATTTCTCAAAAGATACCTGTAAGATCTTCTTTCAGAGTTAATGGCTAAAAAAGAAAAAGGGTTCACACTGGGTCTTCTAAACCTCTACTTTAGCCACTGAAATATACTCTGTGTTACCTGATCTCCAGCCGATTAAAAACCTCATTTTTTTAAGGCCTAAAGCGTATTTTATTTTAACGTAAAGACTATGATTTAACTGAAGCTAAGAAAGCCAGTTTTTCTTCCCACTTCCGTAGTCTTTCTTCACACAAAGGACAGAAAATATCTCAAGTAAGAATCTGCATATGATTTATCAAGAAAATCATCTCTCTAGCTGCAATATAGTCTTCTGGCACAGTCAAACCTTGCTGCACAAATGCTGAGTTTTATTTGATATTTTATTTACTCAGATGCTTCAAAATGTTTGTAACTCCCTGGACACTTCTGAGATCATAATAACTGACTTATGTTTGCCTACATCAATTTTTCTGATCCTTTATTAGAGATCCTGCTTTTACTGTTCTCTAGCCACATCGTACAGCTTTTGTCTTCACAGGCTTACTTAAGTTTCCTTCAACCAGTCCTAAAATTTCATTCTTTTGGAGTACTGAGATAACATCCAGGATTGAACTCCTAACATGCTGCCACACTTTCTTCTCCATCCAGTGTTTGCATTAGTTAGCTCACTCCCTCTCCAACTTTCTAAATCCCTTTGTTAAGGAATTTTTTTTAAACTTCCTTGAAAATATTCATTGTCTTTTCAGCCACAGAGTCCCTATCCCATTCTCACTGCATGATGTTTCCACTCCGGTGTTCTCTTCTCATTGATGCTGCAGAACTCCTTGCTACTTTGTTTCTCAACTCTGGAAGTCTAATTCTGCTCACCTCTGGTCAGTTTCCTCTTCATTATTATTTCTCAAGGTGCAGGAGCCATGAACTAAACAGTTTTAACTTTCTTCTGTGATATCTTCTGCAACTTCCCCCTTTTTCTTTTCAGCTCTGAAACTCTTAACAGCCTGTGAGAAATTCACAGCAGTAGCAATGACAGCACTAGCACTGGCACCAAGTATAATGTGAAATAGATGTTCTGCTTCTGGATGTTTTCACTCTGTCTGCACCGCCTTCCCTTAAAAGGCTTCGACTGCATATTGTGCAAGGAGCAGAACTAAAACAAGTCACCTCCCTTATACGGTCAAGTATTACAGTGTTACTCCCTCCCAGTCTCTAATTTATTAAGCAAAAAGCAGTGGAATGCTAAGTGCTCGCACACAACTCAGATAACCAGGACATGTCACTAAGATAAGACGTAAACCGCTATGGTTGGCAGAGAGGCTGTCAGGACCACAAGGCAGGGAAAAAAAAAAAAAAAAAGAAAGAAAGAAAGAAAGAAAGAAAGAAAAAAAAAAGTACTTACAAGACAGCAAGTTAATTTTCTTTCTGCTTTTAAGTATGCTGCATCTCACAGAGAAAGATTACAGTAACAGAAACTGATAAACAAAAAGCACCCGAAGACACTTTTGCTACGAAGGATCTAAAACTGTTTGGCTTTTTTTTCGTTTTGCCACCTCCCCACCCCCTTCAAAGTTTTAACTCTAAGATACTTCTGTGGGTAGACTGAAAGTGCACTAAATCAGTATCTGGTGTTCAAGGTAGTTTCTGTCTTGAAAATTGGTAACTTCAGGTGAATTTTTTCACCTGGCTACAGTTCTGGGTATGGTTACAAATTGCTAATAAATGCAGAAATCCTATTACTGCTAAATTATATTCAAGACAGTTTGAATTCCCTTTCCATCAATGGAACCTCTTGGCACTCATGCAGCATTAAGCGTGGTGCCAACTCACTGTTCCAATAATCTCTTCTGCTTCTTAGACTCACATTGGCCCTTCCCTGTGTCTAAATGCTTTCAACAACACAAACTAAAAATTATCCCAGCAGAAACGGAAAGTCATATAAACACTACCTACCTTTCATAGAATCATCGTATCATAGAATCATTAAGGTTGGAAGAGACCTACAAGATCATCTGGTCCAACCATCATCCTACCACCAATGTCACCCACTAAACCATGTCCCTAAGCACCACGTCCAACCTTTCCTTAAGCACCCCCAGGGATGGTGATGCCATCACCTCCCTGGGCAACCCGCTTCAATGCCTGACTACTTTTTCAGAGGGAAATGTCTCCTAATTTTTAAACCTAAACCTCCCCTGGCACAACTTGAAGCCATTCTCTCTAGTCCTGTCACTAGTTACCTGTGAGAAGAGGCCAACCCCCAGCTCCCCACACCTTCCTTTCAGGTAGCTGTAGAGAACAATAAGGTCTCTCCTGAGCCTCCTCTTCTCCAGACTAAACAACCCCAGTTCCCTCAGCCGCTCCTCACAGGACTTGTGCTCCAGGCCCTTCACCAGCTTCGTAGCCCTTCTCTGGACATGCTCCAGGGCCTCGATGTCCTTCCTGTAGTGAGGGGCCCAAAGCTGAACACAGCACTCGAGGTGTGGCTTCACCAGAGCTGAGTACAGGGGGACAATCACCTCCCTGGTCCTGCTGGTTACACTATTCCTGATCCAAGCCAGGATGCTGCTGGCCTTCTTGGCCACCTGGGCACACTGCCTGCTCATGTTCAGGCGAGCATCAATCAGCACCCCCAGATCCTTTCCCTCTGCACAGTTTTCCAGCCACTCTGTCCCAAGCCTGTAGCATTGCATGGGGTTGTTCTGACCAAAGTGCAGAAGCCAGCACTTAGCCATGTTGAACCTCATCCCCTTGGCCTCTGCCTATTGACCCATCCTGTCCAGGTCCCTCTGCAGGGCCTTCCTACCTTCTGGCAGATCGACACTTCCCCCCAACTTGGTGTCGTCTGCAAACTTACTGGAGGTGCACTCAATTCCCTCATCCAAGTCATCAATAAAGATATTAAACAGGATGGGCCCCAGCATCGGCCCCTGGGGAAGATCACTGGTGACCGGTCGCCAGCTGGATTTAACTACATTCATCACCATGCTCTGGGCCTGGCCATCCAGCCAGTGTTTAACCCAGGAAAGAGTGTACCTGTGAAAGCCATGGGCTGCTAGCTTCTCCAGGAGAATACTGTGGGAGACATGCCTTGTAACACAGCAACCATACATACCAGAAACTTATTTGAGCTACACGGAACACTTTCATTTTCAGCACAATCACCACTATATCGCATGGACATGAAGTATTGTGTGGACGATAAGCACTAAATTCCTAAAACAAATGAATTAAAAATTTAGTATCTCCCTTGGGCCTTTGAAGTTCATTGGATTTTTCTTTTAATTATTATTATTTTTTTTTTGACAGGAGAAGGACTCTTTGTCAGGGAGCATAGTGACAGGACAAGGAGTAACGGCTTTAATCTAAAAAAAGGTAGATTTAGGATAGATATTAGGAAGAAATTCTTTGTTCAGAGGGTGGTGAGGCACTGGCACAGGTTACCCAGAGAAGCTGCGGATTCCCCATTCCTGGAATTGTTCAAGGCCAGGCTGGGTGGGGCTTTGGGCAACTTGGTCTGGTGGGAGGTGTCCCTGCCCATGGCAGGGGGTTTGGTGAGCAACCATCACTGGCTGATCTTTAAGGTCCCTTCCAACCCAAACTGTTCTGTGATTCTATGATTCCATGACTCCAGTACGAGCAGACTTGAGGAGACTTGAGAAGGGAAGTCTGGCTCCAAAATACGCACACAGTGGGGCCTTGGCGTAATTTACATTCCTTGTTGCCACCTGTAGGCCATCGTGTGAACACACAGTTCAATGTTTTACACCACCCTGTTTTCTTGCACACATTCTGTAACACCTCAGCCAAATTTTACAAACCCCTTGTGGGGAAAAAAAAAAAAAAAAAAGATAGCACTTTCTGAAGTACACGAGACACTTTACAAAACAGTGTTAAACTAACTTGTGTCCCAAGACCGAAAGGCAACTTTGGGATTCAATCACAGGTGGTAGAAGTAAATTGATGTGTCAGCTTCATAGCCAGCTGGGGAGCACTGCCGAACTGAAACACATTTCTAAGCAGGACAGCAGATGCAGAGATGCAGCACAGCTCTACTTGCAAACTCTGCCAAAAGGCTGCAGAAAGCCTCTGCCTCTTCCTTGCTTTTCAAGGAGTAAGTGGTCAAAGTAAAAACAGCCAGCACAGCTCCTTGTGGAGTCTGCTTTTGCCTTCAGAACTGACGTGATAATCCTATCCACTGTGTAAGGGTACTTTTTTATGGATACTGTACTTCAGACCAGTCTCCCTAATTTGCTCTAGAATGAAATGTCATTGATGTAGAATTAACTGGTGACTAGGCACAGTAAATGCACCTTTAATGAACAAAATAGAGAGCATTCAAAGATGAAATTTTTCACCCCACATTTGCATGCACTGCAACTTCTTTATTGTTGTAGCTATTGAGATATGAAATTACTGTCAATGTTAAAACTACCATTAACAGTAGTTACATGCATATTATCACAGTGAGATTGTTACCATCCCCAATTTGTGGCTAAGGGGATTATGAGGCATTAAAGTATCTCCTTCTGAGAAGTTAAACCACTTTTAAGAAGTTGCACTGAGAGAGACCTAATAGGCTTAGGTTTTATGGCCTTTAAGTACAGCTTTGGTTAATAAGTTCCCCTGTAAAGTTTGAATGATATCAAAGCATCCTAGCAATGAGATTCTATGGGAGACAAAAGTTCTCTGAAGAGCTACGTATTTAATTCAATTTAACTGAAGTTTGTGCATATGTTACCTACCTAAGTTTCCTTCTTTTCATGGAAATACAGCATTAAAGAAGTCCTACCATGTAAAACTGGACTTTATTAGAAACCCCTCCTTCAGACAGGAAACTGGCCAATGAACCTGCAACACCTGTTTCTGCTCATCCAGGTTATCATGGTATGGACGGTACTGTCAGCAACAAAGCAGTGTAGCTCAGAGTACAAAACACACAATTCTTTGCAGTCTCCAGAACCCTCCCCCCAAATCTCCTCCCTCAGCCTTTTAAAAAAAATTCTCAGCACTTTGACAAATTTTAGCATGTTCAGAAAAGAATCATAAACAGACACAACTGTTAGATGTTAGACTTTTGCATGATAATAATAAAATAGAACCAGATAAATACTGACTTGGTGGTGTTTGCTATAAGCAGAGTAACTAAGAGGCACTTTCTTGAAACTGCATTTAAAATTAGAATACTCCAATAATAAGCATGTTCAAAGGTCAAGAGAAAAAAAAATCATCCAATTGTTTAAAAGAAAAATTAATTTAATTATAATGAGAAATGGTTCACTACAAAAGAAGTATTTTTGCTGTTATTACAGGTAGAGGAACCAGACCTTATGTGAATTCACATCTAGCTGCTATAAATGATTCTCAGATACTTTTTGTTAGGAATTAGATAAATGGAAAATCCTGTTTCCAAACTGCTAAGAATTTTACCTGTGTTGGGTTCCTCACATGGCCAACATCTCTTTCATTTCTCTCCCATTGAATGTTACAAGTCAGAATGAATCCACTGTGTTTAAATCCAGATTGACTGTCAGCCCTAATGTCTATATCTGCACTGAGTTTGCTAATAGAAAGAGTTTATTCTTAGAATTTATACTAGTGTTCTTTTCTACTGTGTATGACAGAAAACATAGTCATGACTGCACAAGAAACAAGAAAAAAGACAAGAAATAAGTCTACAGCACTTCTCAGGTTCAGCTCCACAAAGCTGTCCTGCTCTGAAGGTGCAAGTGATAGTAAAGCATGTCATACTGTGCAACACAGCATGGTTCAGGGATTACTAACCTCACTGTGAAGAAGCTTATCTGTTAAGCAGGAAGCAGTCTGGTCTCATCAGTGGGGCACTGTTCTTCTGCTGGTTGATCTCCTGGTGCCTTGCTAGCACAAACACACATGCAGTGGGACTCCAGCTAGTGTCTCTGCACTGCTCTGTATTATAACATGTAGACATATGGGCTTACTTAGGCTTCCAGAAAAAACACTGCGCTGAGTGATGTAGGCATGATACAGGCACTGAATCTTCCCTGAGGTGGAGCACTCTCCAGAAACTTCTCAGATTTTATATGCTTTCAAACTAGAGTACTGTTTGTGGACAAGCAACCCAGCTTTCTGAGTTGTGTTCCACACCATTTCCATGTCTTCTTATGTCTTCTCAGCCCTGCTTGAATGTGCCACCCATGCTGAGATTTATGAAGAGGAGCAATCTGGGAGGCTTATGCTAAGAGAATGCTGACCCGGTCACGGTACAACTGCAATTTCTACTATACAGAACAACAAGTGTTTTATAGAAAGGCTCAGAGCCAAAAAGTAACAAGGATAGCACATAATAAAATGGGGGAAAAGATAAAAACATTGAAGTCATGGAAAAACGAGTGCTTTGTGATTTTTTTTTATTCTCCATTCTTTTTTTTTTAATAAACTATTAAAAAGGTCTTTCATATTTCCATTCAAATCTCTGGGGTTTCTCACAAGCCTGAAAGTTAAGTGTATGCTTAAGTATTTTGCTGAACTGGTGCCAAAAGGCAAAAGTCAACTATTTTCCTTTATTGAGTATTAAGCACCCATTAAAAAATCAAGAGTAGTTACTTGCACTGTAAAGCCTGCTTCCAAGAAATCTAACAAATCCAGCACCTTGCAGACAGAAATACTGTTCCTTATGAAGAGAAAAAAAAACTGATGCCAAGGTGGATAGGTCTGTGTAAATAAAGATAAGTTCAAAGGTTTATTATTTTAAGGGGAGGGAAGAAGTACTTCTAATGCACAAAAATGGTTGTGTTCATCCTCTTGCTCCTGATTTCTCCTCATTGTGTACATCTGTATAGAAAAACAGGATGCTGTGAACACACACCCTATAAGAAACCCCAGCAATTCTTTAGTGTTAATAAAAAGAGTTGAGATACTTGTCTGTGCTGAGACTAGATATTGCATGTGTTCCTCCTGCCTAGACCCTGCAGGTCCCTCATTTTCTTTAACCAGAAGTACCAATCAGACATAAACAGACTCCAAAGTTTGAGGGAGGAAGGGCATCTCATCACATCCACATGGGGAAAGAAAACATTCTAAAATGAACACTTAATGAATGTTAAGAAGTTATTTTTGTCCTCTCAGTCTCTGCCCACACGGATTTGCCTCACTTATTATAACTTGGAGCAGTTTCCCAAGTTAAAGGGTGATGTTTAAAAGATCCTAGAGATAGCAGGTTAAATAAAGGGTGTGTAAATAAGGGGCTCATTAAACTGGGGCACGAGCAATGGGCACAGGAGGAATTAAGTAGACCCCTTGCCTATTTTGTCTCAGGTATGGAAATACTCTGAGGCATACTGAAGTGTTACAGGGACTCTCAGCCATTCATGATTAACAAACCGTAATGTGCTGAATGATCCTTCTGAAGAATTTCTAAGAAGATACTGCAGGGCTTTCCACAACGTTCTTCAGTACCACAAAGAATGGACTCATCTGGTACAAATAACAAAGTATTACTCTGAAAACATACAACATGTGGAGCTTGATTCTTCCTGCATTTGGTGGTGGCTATAAGAATAGAAAAGGAAGGTTCTGATGGGTTAGTCTAAGCTACAGTTAAACATTATTATGGTAAACTCAGCACGACATTCTACCAACACTTCAAGCCAGTGAGTTATAGAAACCTCAGTTTAGTCTCTCCAATTATACTGTCTGAGTGATACCCACTGCAAAGCCAATTTTTGCAAAGCAGAGAAGTCAGATGTAAACTGTAGGATGAGCACGCAGCTCAGAATGGTAACAAACTCAGTAAGATCCTAGAGTTGGCAAAGGCAAGCATGAATCAGGCCTTAAGCATTGCTAAATTATGGGAGAAAGAACAAAACAAATTACGTTTGTACAGAAGTTTGACAAAAAGAAATTGAGATCTTTTGATGTACCTGACTCATTTGAACAAGAAGTAATCTTACTGTTGCATCAGATCACAGCACGCTTGCTGTGAACTCATAGACTCATATGGTTTTAGACCAAAATTTCTTGTGCTTCTGTAGAACTATCTAAACAAGATTCAAATAGAAAGGAGGGATATAGAATTAGCTCTCCGTTCCAGAAGACTTAAGAACCAAGAGTTGGTGTGGACAGTCGATGCTGTCTGGCCCACAGAGGAGCAATCCTTAAGATTGCATCATGCCCAGTCTTCCCTACGAAGTCAATCTTCACATAGGAAAAAAAGACTGAAAAAATGTGACACAGAATTACTGCAGAGGTAAAACAATTCAGCAGACTACCCCAGCAATAAGTGATCAGTCAGTTTGGAACAGCTGCAAAAGAACATTAATTCTCCAATTTACAAATAGATCTATGACCAAGCTCATTTCCTAACACAATCCAGCAGTAAATGTCCAGAGACACTTGCTACATATGTACTTGGTCACTCTCCAGAATCACAGAAAGATTCTGCAGGCCAGACAAACCACCTGTGATGTCTGGACATTGACTTCAAGCAAGGAGGCTCTCTGGCATACTACAGGAGACATATAGCATGCTGTGAGTCTACATCTCTAAAAAACATTACGAGTTACTGGGGAAAAAAGGTATGGAGTGGTACCTTTAGTATGCCACCTTGCACCTTGGAGTGTATCCATAGACAGCATTCTGTCAGTCTTAAGGCAGGAGAGGAGAGGCTAAATTTGCTATCTAGGGTCACAGTATTTGTAGTGGCATTTGTGGCAGAAAACAGCCAAAGTGTGGGGTTGCTCTCTTATTCTTCCTAGACAAAAAATACACAGTAGAAGTACATAGTAAAAAGAAAATGTGAAAAATGTGAAGAAAATTGAAACATGGAGCAAACAACAATTCCTGAAAATCCCATAAAGAATGTGAATTACAATGATTACAGATGTACCTATACCTAACCTATATTAGCTATAAAGATTAATTATGTTTATGGCATTTGAGTAAAAGGATATAGTAGAGTAGCAGGAAGGTACTGATGAACTTTGCTAATTGGAGAGGGAAATAAATGCCGATTTGACATAAATGCCTTCTAGAGCACACAGATGCAGAACAGGCTCACATGGTACTGTAGTTGTATGCATGCCACATCCGAGATCCACAGTACCAAGCAAAAGAAAGAGAATGAAGCAATCCTTAAAGGAAATCT
This sequence comes from Anser brachyrhynchus, assembly GCF_964034855.1. Lineage (NCBI taxonomy): Eukaryota > Metazoa > Chordata > Aves > Anseriformes > Anatidae > Anser > Anser brachyrhynchus. Next base: position 23,036,434 of record NC_137697.1, read on the forward strand.
ACAGACTGTGATTTAGTTCACACTGTAACATCTTGGCAACTTCATGATGTTGTTTTAGTGGCAACAAACACTACTGGTACACCGAAACCTTAATAAAAACCTAGGTATTAGTGCAGGTTCCTCAACAACAAAGACCATACTTCTCAGAACATCAAATGAGTAATAGAAGCGATGTAATAATGAAAACAAAAAAACTCTTACTGGTCTCATGGGCAAATCAGCTAGGGTAAAAATTATTTATGTATTACTGTGGTCAGCTAAATATATAGGAAACTATTCCTCCTTATAGATGCATATATATGTATAATGGACAGACGCCAGTGGGATGAGGTTCAACATGGCTAAGTGCCGGCTCCTGCACTTTGGTCACAACAACCCCATGCAGCTCTACAGGCTTGGGGCAGAGTGTCTGGAAAGCTGTGCAGAGGAAAAGGATCTGAGGGTGCTGATTGATGCTCGCCTGAACATGAGCAGGCAGTGTGCCCAGGTGGCCAAGAAGGCCAGCAGCATCCTGGCTTGTATTAGGAATAGTGTAACCAGCAGGACCAGGGGGGTGATCGTCCCCCTGTACTCAGCTCTGGTAAGGCCGCCCCTCGAGTGCTGTGTTCAGCTTTGGGCCCCTCACTACAAGACGGACATCGAGGCCCTGGAGCGTGTCCAGAGAAGGGCTACGAAGCTGGTGAAGGGCCTGGAGCACAAGTCCTGTGAGGAGCGGCTGAGGGAACTGGGGTTGTTTAGTCTGGAGAAGAGGAGGCTCAGGGGAGACCTTATTGTTCTCTACAACTACCTGAAAGGAAGGTGTGGGGAGCTGGGGTTCGGCCTCTTCTCACAGGTAACTAGTGACAGGACTAGAGGGAATGGCCTCAAGTTGCACCAGGGAAGGTTTAGGCTGGAAATGAGGAGACATTTCTTCTCAGAAAGAGCAGTCAGGCATTGGAATGGGTTGCCCAGGGAGGTGGTGGAGTCACCGTCCCTGGTGGTGTTCAAGGAAAGGTTGGATGTGGTGCTTGGGGACATGGTTTAGTGGGTGACAGTGGTGGTAGGATGGTGGTTGGACCAGATGATCTTGGATGTTTCTTCCAACCGTAATGATTCTGTGATTCTGTGATTCTACATGAAAATGTCATCACTTGGACACTGAACTGTGCAATATTTCCATGAACTCAAACTTTTGAGTTTGAAAACTTCTAACAAACAGTATTACAGTAACTAATGCTGTTTTTATCTGTTTCTCTTGGTTACAAATGCATTGGAAAGCTTTTCACATGAAGCAGTCTGAGTAACTCTTCATTATGGATTTGTTTTCTTCGTTGTGTGGGATGCTAACAGGTGTACTCATCATAACGTTCCATACCAGATGCTGTTCTCATGTTGCTTTAGTCATCAGTTTGAGATTCAAATCCAAAATGTGTAACTTTGCACCCTCTTTCATAAAAGGTTTAAAAGTCAGCTCCCAAAGGAAGTATAACCTTCAGGACAGAGAGCCTGTGACTCCCTGCCATGTGAAAACTTCATTGTCCCCTTCATACCAACTCTAATAGAATCACTAGAAACAGCTGTTCATATATACAGTATCTAAATACAGCTATGCTAAAAGCAAGGATAAAACAAGAGATGAAAGTTGCTCTGGTAAAATCAACTAGTAAATATAAGCATTTGTATGAGTATATAATGAGAGAGAGATGTGCTTTGGCAGCAACATAAGCTAACAGAATTTTGTCTTTCACATAATAAAACCAGTTGGCACATTGCTCAGAGTCCCTGTGAGGTGAAATTGCTCACACATGTACTGTAGATCCGCACAGAATCTGAGGTTTGATTGCAGAGAGTTCATAGTAACGATGACTGAAAAGTCCAACCATCTGGTAAGCATGTGACCACGTTCTCCAGATGTATTGCAATAATCCTTAATGTTATTCATGCCTTTCCTGGCTGAGACACAAAAAATCACTTTTCATTACTATTTCCGCATTCATATGCACATATATGGTTAACATCTATATATGTACATATATAGTTAAGACATGGAGAAGGCTGAGGTACTCAGCAAGTTCTTTGCCTCAGTCTTCACTGCCAGTCAGACTTCCCATGTCTCTCGAGTCCCTGACCCTCTAGGCAAGGGCTGGGGGGAGCAAAGTCCCTCCCACTATAAGCAAAGAGCAGGTTTGAGACCACCTAATGAAAGTGAACAGGTACAAGTCTAGGGGACCCGATGCCATGTATCCCAGGGTCCTCAGCGAGCTGGCTCATGGAGTTGCCAAGCCTCTCTCCAGCATATTTGAAAAGTCCTGGCAGTCAAGTGAAGTCCCCTGTGACTGGAAAAGGGGAAACATCACTCCCATTTTTAAAAAGGGTAGAAAGGAAGTCCCAGGGAACTCCAGGCCAGTGAGCCTCACCTCTGTGCCTGGCAAGAGCATGGAACAGATCCTCCTGCAAGCAATGTCAAGGCACATGCAGGACAAGGAGGTGATCCTGGACAGCCAGCATGGCTTAATCAAGGGCAAACAGTGCCTGACCAAGCTGGTGGCCTTCTATGCTGGAGCGACTGCATCAGTTGTCAAAGCAAGACTGACCAATGTCATCTACCTGGACTTCTGCAAGGCCTTTGACACAGTCCCACACGATATCCTGATCTCCAAATTGGAGAAGAACAGATTTGAAGGGTGGGCCATTAACTGGATTGAAGGATTGGCTTGAAGGTCACACCCAGACAGTGGTGGTCAATGACTGGCCAGGTAGAGGCTGGTGATAACTGGTGTCCCTCAGCGGTCTGTCTTGGGACTAGTGCTGTTTAATATCTTCAACAGTGATGCAGACAGTGGGACTGAGTGTGCCCTCAGCAAGTTTGCAGATGACACATGGCTGAGTGGTGCTGTAAACAGACCAGAAGGAAGGGATGCCTTCAAAAGAGGCCTGGACAAGCTTGAGAAGTGGGCCCATGTGCATCGAATGAGGTTCAACAAGTCTAACAGCAAGGTGCTGCACTTGGGTCAGGGCAATTCCAGACATGAGGACAGACCAAGAGAAGAACTCATTGAGAGCAGCCCTGCAGAGAAGGTTCTGGTGAACAAAAAGCTTGACATGGGCCAGCAGTGTCTGCCTGCAGCCCAGAAGGCCAACTGCATCCTGGGCTGCATCAACAGGGGAGTGGCCAGCAGGTGGAGGGAGGGGATTGTGCCCCTCTGCTCTGCCCTTGTGAGGACCCACCTGGAGTGCTGCATCCAGGTCTGGGGCCCCCAGCACAAGAAGGATGTGGGGCTGTTAGAGCGGGTCCAGAGGAGGGTTAAGAAACTGATCTGAGGGCTGGAGCACCTCTCCTGTGAAGAAAGGCTGAGAGAGATGGGGATATTCAGCCTGAAGAGAAGGCTCCGAGGTGATCTCATTGCAGCTTTTCAGTATTTAAAGGGGGCTTATAAAAAAGACGGAGAACAACTTTTTACTCGGACAGGTAATGAGAGAACAAAGGAGAATGCTTTAAACCAAAAGATGGGAGATTTAGATTAGATGTGAGTAGGAAATTCCTCACTCAGAGGGTGGTGAGGCACTGGCACAGGTTGCCCAGAGAAGCTGTGGATGCCCCATCCCTGGAGGTGTTATAGACCAGGTTGGATGGGGCTTTGAGCAACCTGGCCTAGTGGCCTAGTCCCTGCCCATGGCAGGGGGTTGGAACTGGGTGGTCTTTAAGGTCAGTACTGGACTTTGCCTGATTAAGGATTTGGCAAGAATTTCATAAAGAGTGCAAAAATGAAATGTCAAAAGGACCCTTAAGATATGCATAGTACAGGGAAAGAGAACAAAGTTTCATAGCCTACAGGTTCCTCATGAGAGGTGTGGAGGGCACACGTCTCACATTATTCTGCAAATCCTTACTGAGATTGTTGTCCGTACGTTCATGCCCGTAGGTGAGTCTCGGTAAGCACATCATTAACAACTGGCAAGACCTGTGACCTTTTACAAAAAAAAATCAAGAATCCCATGAACCAACTACAGGAAAAAGACTCTCCAGTAATTTGGAGTACACATGTGACCAATGATATTTAGCCTGCTTAGGCCTATTACAGTGAGGTCAGCTGGTTCAAAAGGCACTGTGTCTATGCTCATTAATAACAACACAAAACAGATATGAATATAACTACAACCTGTGGCACCAAAATGTGTTTTGATAGCAATTCAAGCTGGAGTTCCAGTACTCTGAATTGTCCAAGTAACAGAGAAACAACAGTCTTAGGTACTTGTCAGAAGTTACTGGCTGGTTCCACTGCATTTTCTTCCTCACCTCCCAAGTACTGTAATACTGCACACATCCTCTCACTCAGAGTCAGCAGGATAGCTTAGAAAATGATCAGAAAAAAAAAAAAAAGTGTAGTTTCTCCAGCTGGTTAATCTCTTGCATTTAAAAGAGAACAAAAAATGAAAGAACTGAAACTAAGATAGAGGTTTTCTATACATCACTTTGCTGATAATCATGGTAACTACAGGACTGCAAGAATGCTGGCAACCTTAACAATCTTGCAGCACCAGGATGTTCCAGCAATGGTCTCTTCAGAGGGCCACAGCACAATAAAAAAAAAGTTCAGATTGTAAGGTACCATGGGAGATCCCTAGTCCAACCTCCTGACCAAGGCAGGGTCAACTATGAGGTAAGATAAGGTTGCTCATTACTTAATCCAGATGGGTTTGGAACAACCCCCTTGTTCCAAACTATGTGTTGTCTCTTGTCCTCTCATCATACATAGCTGTGATGTGCCTGGCTCCATCCTGACATTTATATAGGTGGATACTACAGGTGGCTGCAATTATGTCTTGACAAAGACATCCCTTCTACAGGCTGAACAAACCCACAGCTCCCAAGACTTCTTTTAGGGCCTGTGCTCCAGCCCCCAGCTGTCTTGGCGACCCTTCATTGAACTCATTCCAACTTGAGATCTTTCCTGTGTTGAGAATCCCCGGTCCAAACACAGTATGTGGAAGTGTTTTCAAAAGTGCTGAGAATAATCAATTCCCACAGGCTCTGGGCCATGCTCTCATTCATACAGCCAAGACTGCTGCTGATTCTGGGACACACAGATGGCCCTCATCCAGCTCACTGCACACCAGGACCTAAGAGCAGGTTTCTATAGAGCTGCTCTCCAGCTCCTCTGCCTGCAGCCTGCGTCACTGCAGGGCTCTGCCATTTTAGGGACAGGATTCACCATCTGTCCTTGCAGAATTTCATCAGGTCCCTGTCTGTCTGTTCTTCCCAGCTGTCCAGGTCTCTCTGATACCTTCCAGCATACCAACAGGCCACCTTCCAATCTGGTATCATCTGCAAACTTGGTTATAGTGCCCTCCATCCCCTTCCCCGATCACTGATAAAGATTTATACAGGACAGGTCACAGGTGGACTCCTGCACTATCCCTCTATTTTTATTTTTCTTACGAGCTCATTAACAACTGGCTCATAAGCCTGACTACCAAACCATGTATGCTGACTTTTACCTGTATAGTTGTCCACCCATCCAGATCATAAAGTCCTGAGTTGAATAAAAGAGTATTGCAAAACACATTGTCGAAAATCTTGTTATGTCTGCTGCCCTACCCTTATCAACAGATTCAATTATTGTATGACCTAGGCAATTAGCTTGGTCAGACATGATTTATTCTAGTTGCTCACTAATTATGCCATCTAGATTTGGACTTTCTTCCTTAAAATTCTTCTGCTTTTTCTCTTACGCAAACTCCTCTGTGGATTTTAGAGATTGAGAGTTACTAAATATTCTGTGTGGTAGTGATGTTTGGCTGAGAAGGGAAAGGAAGAAAGCAGTTTTAGAACTTTATGATAGTGTTCACAGCAACAGAGAAAAAGAAAAATTAAAATGAAGAAGAAACTACAATATGCCACAGAAATAGATTGTTATTCCAGAATGGTTGAGATTGGCAAGGACCTCTGGAGATCATCCGGTCTAATCCCTCTGCTCAAGCAGGGTCACCCGGAGCAGGTTGCCCAGGATCATGTCCAGGTGGCTTTTAAATATCTACAAGGAGGGAGACTCCACAACCACTCTCAGCAACCTGTACCACTGCTCAGTTACCCTATAAAGTTGTGTGCTCGTTTGTTTGGTTTTTTTTTTTTAAAAAAAACATTTCCTTTCAGATGCAACCTTCTGCGTTTCAGTCTGTACCCACTGCCTCTTGCCCTGTCACTGGGCACCACTGGAAAGAACCCAGCTCTGTCTTCTTTATATTTGGAACACTGGATTTGGATACTGGATATTCTTTATATCTGGAATCTGCAATATTCTTATAGTAAAAATTACCAGAGTATTCCAGCACTTTTCATATATTCTGTTTATAGAAAGAATTTCATTCTGTTTTGACTGCAGTGTACTACGTGAAATTAAAAGTGATTTCTCAGACTCACACTAAAAACAGAGCTTCAATGGTAATTTATAATACTATTAAGAAAGGAAACCTCCATTCTCCTTTAATACTAGGTTCTCCTAAGAGCACTCTCTCTCTCACACACACACACACACACCACTCTTTTCACCTCCTTATTCTGATTCTGGAAAGATCTTAGGCCTCTTTCATTACTCCACAAAAGGAAGCAGAAGACAATGTTTCTGCTCCTTCAAAATTAATCTGACAATTCAAGTGACTAAGTCTTAAAGTAAGATCTGCTCTTACAGGACTCCCATATTTCTCTGAAGATTGTTAAGTGGCTCTATCACAGTTCTACAGAGAACTTCTTCAAAGCCACCAGAATGTAAAGAACAATTTCCTGTCTTCTTAATTTGAAAACAATCTGATCTATTAAATTAGCAGAAGATCACACTTTAAAAAATACACATAAAAAATAGAATTTCAAACATACGGTTCTGAAATTCTGTGCCAGAAAGGTTTTCTTTGAAATCAGCAGGAAGCCTTCTCCATGAAGGTCACCAATTTACAAAAATCCTTTGATTGGAGAGGTCGCTCTTGGGCTGATACCAGCTGTGCTGTCTGACACAGACGAAACTTGTTCAGACATGCTAATCCACGTGGGAGTCTTTCAAGGTTAAAGCCGAAAATAAGACTGCATAAATCCTTGAAAGTAAAAGGGGACTTTATTTTAAACTCTCTTTTAGTAGTCACAGTCTTCTTTACCTGACTTGCTGAGCAATGCCTCAGATTGTTTTAATTAGAATGCCTTTGGTCTTTTTTATCAAGACATTTGTAGAAATTCTTGTTGCTTATTCATATTCACATACATTTTCAGATATAAGACAGATGTGTCACTAAGAAGACTGTGGACTTTACTGTGGACTTTACTAAGGAGACTGTGGACTGTTGCCCAACATCTGTCCATTGCACAGTGCAAGGCCTGCTCAGAATGATTTGCAAAAAAATTGTTCTTTTTCTTCAGGTAGTTTTCACATGTGGCAGAGTAAGTCCAGACAAAAGTTTGTTTGTTAAGACTCCAAATAAACTTATTTCTTAATAAATTATTACAGAATACGTTTATGTCCCACCAAGCACAAAATCTTGTTCTCTCTAACTCTGGCAGACAAACTGTACAAGCAGACCTCATTTACAGTCATAACTTAAGCTGGAAACAGAGCACAGTAAAGCTTTCAACTCTTCTTTTCATTGATAAATGTCAAGAGTTTTCAATACAACTTTCTACACTCAGTCCTGAAAACTGTTCACTGTACAACCAATCAACCTGTTCATTCCAGGCTCAGAGCCATAGCTGCCCACTTCAAGCACAGGCCAGAAGGCAACTAACTGCATAACTGCAACCCACCATTCCTAGTAGGGTCGGTTGCCTCAGGGTCAGAACTGGCCAGTGAATCCCTTTCAGGCCCAAAAACGAAGCTGTGTGCGAAGTAAAGATGTAAGCCACAGGACCTTTCAGCCACAGAGAACAACACAGGGTTTCCTACTGATATTTCCTAGTGCACAGACATGCTTTCTGTACTTTTCTTTCCAAGAAATTAAATGCAGCCACTGAAAAACACAAAAACACAATTCATTCTCTCCCGGAAAGTTCAAAAATACACAATACATTGAGGATAACAGCTAGATTACAAGCACATTGTAGAAATGAAACTAAGGCAGAGCTAATGAAAGGATTGCAATGCCTTGTAACAATAATTGCGGTTTTTTTCTCCACAAAGCTTTTGAAACATGGCATATTTATATAAATAAAACGTTTAGCTGCATAACATATTTGAAAGTTGGAAGGGAAAAAACAGTATTCTTTATCAGATATACAAGGACACAAAGGACATACACAGCCATTTTTGTTGCAGTGTTGTTTAAAAAGTTGCAAATCCTGAACAAATTTCCCATAACACAGCGCTCAACAAATCTGTATTATACTTCCAACATGTTAAATTATATTTATGAAGGTTTTATGCAGCTGTTCTTCTGCAGCATTCCAGAACAGACCTTCCACTTGTCCTTCTGTTTCGTCTAATTTAAAAACTGCTTATATGTGACACAGATTCAGCTCGACAGAGGTGTTTTAAAAAATCCGCAAGCCTATTCCAGATAAGAGAAAGTGAGACTGACTTATTCCACTGAAGGAAGATAAAAAGAGCAGCGTCACAACTGGCAAAACTTAAACAAATCACAGTTACAGCAAGTGAATGCTCCATCAGCCAAGTAGAAGGCTGTATTTATAACTTGGAGAAGTCATTATTTTGGAAGAATCTCTTACAACTCGAGAGTGAAGGACATCCATGTGGGGAAAGGAATGCACAGTACCAATCCTGCTTCTTTCACAAACTTTGTCGTTAGAATAGATCATCAAGAATACAGAAGAAAAGCATATGGTTACAATGAAACAAGATACTAAGTTACAAAAACTTCATACAAAAGTTTAAAAAACTTCAGCAAAATTCAGAGAAATATTCACAAAGGCACAAGTGGAATTTGGTACACTGTTCTCCATGGCAACTAAGAGTTGCATGTTGTTTTAATTGCTACTGCCTGATAAACAGCAATAAAAGGCCACATACATTAATGCATCCAAAAACTTTTTTTTGGTGCTTACAGAGGGAAGACAAGGGTTTAACCTTGATCTGTGATTAAAGCACAGGAAACCTTAAGTCTCTGCTTCACAGTAGACTCGTCTTAACTTACCTACATCACTTAGACTTCATTTTTTCAAACACGGTGTATAATTAAAGAAGATTAACAGTCAATGGCCAAGGTCAAACTTGCTACGTAAAGGCTGTCAATGGAAACAGCCAGTCCTCAGAATCCTTTGAAAGTAAGATCAGACAAGGAAAAGAAAAGCTGGTAGTCTCCAAATTGGAGATCACTTCTGAAAATAACAGCTCTTAATTTTCTGGTCTACAAATAACTTATTTATAATGAACTTGTTGGGAGCCTACTTCCTGATTACATAAGCTGATACAATTTCTCTCTTCACTTGCTTATTCCAAGACAGTATTTGTCCCTATGCAATCACACAAAAAGGGCTGAGGTTTGATCAATGCCCTCGTGTCTGTGAAGTATTCAAGATCTTCACGCTGAAGATGTGAACAGTGTCACTAAACCTGTTTGAGTTATACCTAGCTGAGTATCGATAGACAGATTGCACAATAACTTTTAATAATGAACATGTTCGAATAGATTCTCTTTCAGAGATCAGACATTACAGAAAATCTTTTAGTTAGAAAAGCCTGAAGTTAAACTGCAGATTGAAACCATGTTGTAACAGAGTCAAGGAAATATGCTATAATCCGTTTTTATGAGTAGTTGTAATCAAACACATGGGGCCTTTTTAAGCTTGCTTGACTAGACATCCTTCAACTGACTCAGTTAGATTCAGGACAAGTGGCAGCACTTAGAAAGACCCTCCTCACTCCAGCCTAGTTAAGACTTGTGCATTAGGCACTAGTTGAAGGCCTGAGTCCCTTACTCCTTCAAAATAATTCTTACAGCATAGCGTCTATTTTTACCTGTTCAGTCTGTGATCTGCTGCAAATGATGTCTCAGTTGATTATGCTCTGTACATAAATCCACTCATTCATATGTACACTGTTCTGTAAATACACATACCTAGCGGCCACGCTACTAGATACTATTCAGCCAACACTGAACGTACCCACAGAGCTATTACCGAAAGCAATCCCACTATCTGGTCAGAAAAGTCAACTTCCTAATTTTTTCAAGTTTACCAGTTTATTTATGTAACTATTTAGAGTTGTCTAGAGATGAAATAACATCTATTTTCAGCAGGCTCCGTGATCTCCTGTATTCCTACTTGCTTTCAGGATTCAGGAACTAACAATGCATGCACCCTGTTGCACACATACATTAATTGCCCTCAGGAACACTAAATCCTACATATAATGGAATGATTATAGCACAGCAGGAAAGCATATATATGCAGCACAGATTTCTGAGGAAGACACTATTTAAATTTTTATTTGTTTCCCTGACAGTCTCCTGCTGTGTCAGGGAACTGGGGGATGGGAAGCAGGGGACAAGAAGAAGCAGCACAGGCACTTCACACTGGACAATACTCTCCAAATGTACAGAGAGGGTCCAACATTTCAAGGGGAAGGAGGTCTGCGTGGGGCTGTATCCCCCAGTTGAGACTTGGGTTTAGAGCACTGCCTCCCCGTAGCTCTGTCCTTGCTGGTACCAGGCCCTGGGAATCACGTTCAGGGGAACATTCAGTCCTTCTTTCTTTGCCATCTCACCAGCCTGTATTAATTTTTGTGCATAGTTTGACTCTGACATAACACAGTAAGCACTAAGTCATCATTCAAACTTCATTATGCCCTTGTGGTTTCTTTCTATTGCAACCGTTTTCAATGCCAAAGAAAGATGTTCAATATTTGTTAGTGGAAGCAATGTTTGCTTCTCTAGTGTTTCCAGGTAGGAGTCAGAGACAAAAGCAAGCTGACAAAAGCTAAGAATGGAGAGGACATCTTCTTGGGCAATTCCTACAAGCCAATTCTTTTGTTTTTTCCTAATTCTTACAATGAGATAAAAACTCCTGGAGCACTGTTGCTCCTCTCTAAGCAATAATTGAGAGGAATTTGGCTGGTAATAATGAGTAAGCAAAAATACAGCCTTTGCCATGCAACTGGGCAAAATAATACTAAGATGACAGTTAGTTGGATTAATATTCTTCATCCCGTCCTTTGTGCCATTCATTGCCGTTCATAATGTTGGGGGCTTCTGACCTACAGGAACAAAACAGGCAGAGCCATTTCAGCGAACCCTTCTGCTGTGCTTCGGACAAAACCGATCCCCCTCCAAATCCTCATCAGCACTATGAATTTAAGAGTTTCTTGCTAACAGAGATTGCCTCCTCCTGTACCCAACATAGTTTATTCAGAGCCATCACATCTTTACCCTATTCGCTGCATGAAGATATTTAAGTCAGAACAGTCACTATCACTGCAGGCCCCCTCAAAACCTGCCTCTAGCCAACCAGACAGTAAATGGACAGTCAGCATACAGAAAACTGAAGTGTCAGAACTGCATTAAAAGATGGGCTATCACATGTAAAGCAGATACTGAGTGGTGAGGTGACTAGTTCTGCTCAGGAAAAACATAATCAGAGCAACTAAATGTTGTTATACTGACCTGGCCATAGAAACAATAGCCATAAATGAATTCTCTAAACAATCCTCTTTTCCTGTACCAACTTGACTGTTATTTTCCACACCCACCCAACTTCGTAATTCCTACAGAAACAACTTTTGCTCACTCTTGTGATTCTCATTTTGCAGACCATTAGCTAACATCTCAGTATTCCATTTCCTTTTCTGTTAAGCAGACATCAGATAAACCAGAATACAAGGATATGAAAAAGAATAGTTTGTTCAACAGTGTACACAGCTCCACATTCCCCAAAAGAAAAAGAATACCAGCCTAAGGTTATGTATTGCCAGAGAATTGATGTCTGGAGACTTACTGCCACAATCCTGTTGATGTTGGAGCATATTAAAGCAGATGTTTCCTGTCAACTGCTATACTCTTCCTACAGTACATACAAGTATACTCCAGCAGTCACTTCAAGCAAACACATGTAAATGTCAAAAATCTCAAGTGAATTATCTTGTAATCCACTGCTCCATCTGCTATTGGTGTATTCCTAAGCAACATTTAAGTCCTCTAGATTATTGCTTCCCTCTATTAAACGCACGCTGAAAAATTATTAAACATGCATAAAAGTGAACAAACTACTAGATTTTCTATATCTTTTCTTTCACGTGCTATGCGTGGTATTTTAATAGCTGGAGGAAAAGCTCTAATATAATGATTTAGTCTAAACTATGGCCACACAATATGGATGCACCATAAGAAGACGTGTTTTCTCTTTGCTTTACAGACAAGATTCCAGGTAAGAGAGGTCCCATGACCTCAGAAGACAGTAGTTCTATTGAGCCAATTCTCTCCTGTGAAAGCTATGTTATCACTGAGACACAGAAGCAGGCCCAAAAAGACAGTTGGGTACACAACACTAAACAAATTCATTTTGTAAACACAGATCAAATTATACCTTTCAGTCATTAGTGGGGCTCTGAAAATATAAGTGCTTTTCCAGAGACATGGTTACACCATCAAATACAATGAAGCATGCCTAGCAGAATCCATCATTGTCTCATGAAAAAAAATAAGGAATGTTCACATCCTTATGACCATCATTAGCTCCATTCTCTTACTTGTAACAACAATCAACTGGGAAAACATTTCCATGTGTTTTAATTTTTTTACGGAGTAATGACTGCATTATTAAATCCCAGATAGATATGCTTGAAGTTAGCATTTCCTAACTTCTTCAGGAAGACTGAGACATAGCAAGTACAATACAAGTTTTGCTTCTTTTCTACGTACTATTTCTTCTAACCTACTGTATATAGCATTACAAATATTGTCATTTCCTTTTCAATCATCATTTTTTTAACACATTTTCTCATTTTTTAGTATTAGATTGTCAAAATATAAAAAATAAGGAATATCAGCATTCAACAGCACAGTAGAAATGTTTTCTAAGTACTCAGTTTATTAAGTGTGCTTTTCCTCCCTTGTTAATGAAGTGATACTCTTATTCTCCTCAAGGAAATGAAATTGGTAACTTCACAACTTTTTCAGGCATAGCCTGCTGTCCATACTATCACATGCTGTAGATCACAGTTGGCTCTGATTGTCCTTCTCCTTTATTTGTATCTTTATTTGTATATGTAAAAAGACTTTTCAAACTGTTTTCAAACAACTATTCCAATGGAATTGAATAGTTCTAGACGTGCATTCAAAGCCAAATTATGACTAATTCAAGTTACCATACTTCAAGATTAAATCTAGCAAGGTAAGTGAGACATCTAAGCAACTTATTAAAGTAAACTGGTATGAATTTGAACACAATTCACCACTTAATCTTTGTCTATAAGATCTGCTCTGAGTTTACTATCTCAAATGGAATATATGCAAACTTGAACAAATGACAGACTAGATGTGAGTGAAATATTTAATCATTTAAAGGATTTGTTTTAGTTGTTACACTGGGTGTAGCCGTGCAGGTGTTGGCAGCAAGGGCATGGGTCCTCACACTAGACCCAGATAGTTTCAAACAGCTCCGAAAAGGACAAAGCACAGGGCACAGCTAAGACCAGCAGACAAGATGGTGGCAACTCAGAGAAAACAAACTTTTGAAAGGGTAAAATGCTGCCCAGCAATGAGGGCTTGGGAATAAAAAGCCCAAGAAACAACCCTACAAACACCAAGGTCTGTGAAGAAGGAGTAGGAGGAGGTTCCCCCACAGACCACAGAGAGAACAACAGTGGAGGAGATATCCACCGTGCGTGCTGTGGGTGACCCCATGCTGTAAGCTGGTGGATATTCCCTGACAAGAACTGCCATCTGTGGAGAGCCCATACAGGACAAACATTTTCCTGAAGGACTGCAGCCCACGTGGAGACCCCATGCTACTTTAGGGGAGAAGCGTAAGGATAAAGGAGTGCCAGAAATGAGCTGCTATGAATTGACTGCAACCTCTACTCCCCAACCTCTTGTGCAGCTTGAGGGAAAAAGGTCAAAGAGTTGGGAACAAAGGAGTAAAGTTAAGCCTGCAAAAAAAAGCAGGACACAGGAGGAAGGTATTATTTTAATTTTTGTGGCTTTTTTGTTTCTCACTGCCCAAATCTGTTTTGGTTGGCAATAAATTTCCCCAAGTCAAGTGTGTTTTGCCCATAATTGGTAAGAGATCTCCCTGTCTTTAGCTTGACCCATGAGTTCTTTCATCCTATTTTCTCTCCCCGTTCTGTTGAGGATAGGGAGAAAGCAGCTGGATAAGCGTTTATTAGCTGCCAAGGTCAAGACCCACCATAAATACTTTGATGCATATTTTGATGTCCATTTTAGAAACAAACAAAATCTTCAGTACTGGCATAACAGCAAATAGTTAATAGTTGCAAGGAAGGCAAAAACCAAGCAGCTTTGGAAAGTTAGGCAAACAGGACAGATTTCAGCTAACATCAGATGATGAACTGTGATTTTCATTCAAAACTTTTTACAGTTTTCATTAAAATCATTATTTGGAAGTTCATTAGGATTTAATTCAGCAAGTCCATTTTAACCAATACTTCGATTAAAGCTTTATCTGTGAGACATTTCACTCACCTAACAATTCACACTTTCTACTGTGACTATAACTATGTAACACAAGAGCTTTTTTCTAAGGACAAATGTAAGATGAGGGATGAGCGAAAAATTCTTAAGCAAGGAATACTTTCCTTCAGTAAAGGAGAAACACAACAGGGAATGTTTAAACAAACAAGACATGCACAAGTACATGAGACCTCAGGTCCTGAGAGAGCTGGACAATGTCATTGCCAGGCTACTCTCAGTTATATTCAAAAGATCATGGCAACTGAGGGAGCCTTTGGTGGACAGAAAGCAAGCAAATATCAATCCTAGCTTCAAGAGGGGCAACAGAGAGGATCTAGAGAATTACAGACCAGTCAGCCTCACCTTAATCTCTGGCAGGTAGTTGGAGTGCCTAGTCTGGAAATCACTTCCAAACCTATGAAGGACAAGAAGGTGACTGCAAGTAATCAACACAGATTTATAAAGAGGAAATCATGCCTAACCAATCTGTTAGCCTTCTACGGTGAGGTGGCTAGCTCACTGGATGAGGGAAGAATAGCAGATATTGTCTATATAGACTTCAGCGAGGCTTTCAACTCTCTCTCCCATAATATCTTCATAGACAAAATGATGAAACACACAGCAGATAACTTGACATTGAGGTAGATTGAAAACTGGCAAAAAAAAAGCTCTAGCAGATGTGATCAGCAGCACAAATTCCAGCTGGAGACCAATCACTACGGGTGTCCCCCAGGGGTCTATACCATGGCTCTATTTATGACCTGGACAACTGGGTAGAGTGTATCCTCCACAAGTCTGCAGATGATACAACACTCAGAGGAGTGGATAATATGCTGGGTGGTTACGCAGCCACTACAAGGAATCTTAACAGGCTTGAGAAACTGGCAAACAGAAACCCCATAAGGGTCAACACAGGGCAATGCCAAGCCCT
This sequence comes from Anser brachyrhynchus, assembly GCF_964034855.1. Classification (NCBI taxonomy): domain Eukaryota; kingdom Metazoa; phylum Chordata; class Aves; order Anseriformes; family Anatidae; genus Anser; species Anser brachyrhynchus. Next base: position 23,051,963 of record NC_137697.1, read on the forward strand.
GCACAAGGGCAGGAATAATCCCAGTACATACTGGGGGCCAATGAGCTGGAAAGCAACTCTGCAGAAAAGGCCCTGGGGTCCTAGTGGACGATGACTTGACCACATACCAGCAATAAGCCTTTGTGGCAAAGAAGACAAACAACATGCTGGGCTGCATTAGGAAAAGTACTGCCAGCAGATCAAGTGAGTCTTCCTCACTACTTAGTACTGGTGCAGCAGGACTTGTGATCCTGTCTCCACTTCTGGGCTCTCCAGAACAAGTAAAATACGGACCTACTAGACTAGTTCTACCAAAGGGCCACGAAGAAGTCTATGGGATTGGAGCTTTTGTCATACTAGGAGAGGCTGAGAGAGACAGAATTTTTAAACCTTGAGGAGAGAAGGTTCAGGGGGAAATCTTACCGATGTGCATAAACACCTGATGGAAGGGAGGAATGAAGACGGAGACAGACTCTTCTAGTGGTGCCCACTGACAGGCAGGGAGTCAATGGGCACAAACTGAAATACAGGAAATTTTGCTTCACCACAAAAAATAAATGTTTAATGTGAGAGTAGTGAGACACAGGCAGAGGTTGCCCAGACAGGTTGTGGAGTCTCCATTCTTGGGGACACCCAAAGCCCAGTGGACATGGCCCTTAGCAACACACTCTGGTTGATCCTGCTTTGAACAGGGTTATTAAACTAAAGGATGTCCAAGCATCCTTTCCAGCCTCAACTATGCCATGATTACTTCCTTCTTTTCTGCCAGGATTAATATTCACAGTACACTTCTAATTTAATTTTCAATCCTTTCCTTCCAGTGCATGAGCTTGCAGCATGAGCTGTACGGGCAGATATAGAACGGGCTTCTACGACAATTGTCCCTGGAGCACAGAAGACAGCCTATCAAAAAGGAATAAAAAGGATCAAGAAACAAAAAAGACAATAGATTAAAAGCATACACAAGTAAGCAGCAACTTGAAACCTACTCCAGAATTTAAAGAAGGAGTGTTATATTTTCTTTTCTGAATGTTCTACTGAGAACAAAAATATTTTCCACACTGACTTAATTATATTGGAGATGAGATATGCAGCAGAAAACAGAGATGGTACTGTCACACTAAACAACATGCTGTCTATTATCAGCCGTCATAATCTTGAAGAGAAAGGATTTCCCTTCCCTTTGCAGAGAGTTCAGGTTTCTAATCCTAAACATTATACTAGTACACTAATTCTACACAGAACTGCTCAGTCTTGCTTTTTTCTTTTTGCTTCAATGCACTGGCAACATATTCTAGTCCTTCAAAAGTACAACTCACAAAATACACAATTATTTATTTTTTCTTGTAAGTTAACTTTTTAGTCCATGGGAATGGAATCATGAATGCTTTAAGCATTTTATTTTATATCCAGTGTCCCATAGAAAGATTTCACTGACACTAGTACAACTGTCCCTTATGTATAGAGATATATGAGATTGGAGTCCAACTCAACATGAAACTCCTTCAGGCAATATATTGGATTTCAGACAATGACGTTCTACAATTTTCTGGAAAAATCGCTCTTATAGAAAACAATCTTTCCTGGATGTTAAGCAGTTCCTTAAGGTGGGCTCCAACAGGAATCCTGGAAGACATGATTGTTCAATAATTCTTCTAGTTGATCTTTGAGGAAGGTGTTTATAATATTGCTTACTGCATGTCAATGCATGTAGCCAGCCATTATATAGAAAAAGTGACTTGCTTAAGAGGAACTACTGTGTGTGATTTCATGACTAAGCTGGGCTCTTCAAGGGCTGAGTTCAGCACTGGCACATGGAAGTTAAGCAACTTATAGAATTTTGGCCACCAAAGCATATGAATATCTGGATATCATTATGGCATTATTACAGAAACTTCAGAATTCAGGTATTTTGGATTGTCATTAATCTAAATGAAGAGTCACAAAACAAAAGTAACCATCTTTGAAAGGATGCAACTTTTAAATCTTCAGGAAAACACAGACAACCTCAAAACAAAAGAGAAAAAAACAAAAGTGTCCTGGGTACAAGCAGCAAACATCATTATAATAAATATTTCTAAGAATGGCTAGGAAAATATTTACATCCTCCCATCATTATCAATTGCTCAGTTTTATTTAATAATAAGACTTAGCTCCACCGAACTAAATAAGGCAGTAATGACTACGAGACAATCTGTGCTCCAGAAGGTCAAATAAACATTGTCAAGAACATATGTCAAGTAGTCACAGTGTTACTGAAGGGGACTTCAGTACATTCATACTTTCTGACGTACTTACCCAGCTTTAAGAAGAAAGACAAACATATTTTAAAGTCACGGAGTCTTCAAGTCTTACAACAACGTACATACTCCAGGTTGTATAACAAAAATGAACCTCTATTTATTTCATGTATTATCTTAATATAATAGTAGCTTTCACTTAAACAATGAGATTTTCAGATTGCTGAATGGATTAGGTAAAATACAGCAAACCCCATCCTAACAGTATTTTCTTAAAACAGACCATCCACCTACAAGTAAGGAATATTTCCTTGAAGATTCAGTCAATCATTCAATGAAGCTGCTAGCTTTGAATTTAGTAAATTTTTGGAATTTTCCAAATACAGAAGCACCCTAATATTCTTGTTTTTCAAATAGTGATCAATCTCTTCATGTAAGCTACATTTCATTTTAAAATGACTGTTTCCTGATTAGACCAATTTAATAGGAGCAGCAGATCATTCTTCTGTTAGTAAAGCTATGCAGCCAGATTAATACTGAGATACAATTATCACTGTGAACACTCTTTCCACATGGAAAATCTAAGGCAACAACATTTAGCTTAATCCTCTTAGGAGGAGATTTATAGAAAATATAGGCCTGGACGAGACTTGTTTAAAATCCATCTGCTAACAGAGGATGCACCTTCACCAGGGTTTTTTTGGAGCAGATTTGCCTTGTCAGAAATAGCTTAAGTATACTTTCAACTGGCCTTGATTAGGCTGTAAACCATTATTTATTAAGAAAAACAGTGAAGTTATTTGGAAAAGGAATAACTCGGTGTTCATACTTGCAGAAAGATTTTACTTTTCACACTGTATTGAACTTTTTTCATCCAAGTAAAGGTTGGTAATATTAATCTAGGTAAGATCAAAACATCCTTGAAACTAGTTAAAACAATCAATCACATAAAGGTTGTGAAAATTAGAAGCTTTAATCAAAAGACTTAATAATTTTGGTATTCCTATATAATACAAAACAGAGAGATAACTAATGAAATGACCAAGGTGATAGAGATATATGTTTTGTCTTACTTGTCCAGGGCTGTGCTGGTGGGCATGCTCCTACCAAATCCTCGGACACCCATCTGACAGAAGTATGGAATGCAAGACAGATTGGCAGCAATAATTGCCAACGAATCAGATGCGTTAACAAAGAAACCATTTTGGCCAAGGATCATGTAGCGGTCCTGAAGAAGACAAGAGATACAAAAAAGCGTCTTAAATCTTACATTTTGGGGAAAGGTAATTTCTTTTCTTAGAACCACTGCAGATACAGTAAAAAAGGAACAGGTTTTGGGTTACCTGGATCCCTATTTGGGCAGAATAATTTATTGGCATTGTCCTGACAGCTTTACAGTTTCACTATCACAACATAATTTTCTCAAGCCCTACAAACAGAAGTTCCAAATCAGTCCCTAGCATCAGCCTCCTACATGATACTTTAGTAGGTCTGTTCCTGCCAGGGAATGCTTGTGTAGGAGAATCTTTCTGCCAATGTCACGCACTATACAGGGAGTAGGAGGGTATTTTGTGTATAAGGACAACAAAAAACAGCTTCTGTTCTTCACAGCCTTTTCATCATTCCCACATCCTGTCAGGTCAGAAAGCTGTTTCTGTAATACTTTGTTGGTAGGCTGATAATATGACATAAAAAAAAATAAAACAAACACTATTAAGTGCTTTATTTAGCTAAAAAACCTTCAGTTTGTGATGTTAACCAAAACTGACTTCACTTAGTTACTTAGTTACTACGTAACTGTGACAAGTCAATATTATCTGTATATGCTGCCTTTTCCCACCTGGGGAAGTTTTACACCAATACAGAAAAAAAAAAAAAAAAGCCTAATATTTAAAGAATTCTCATTCCGGACTCACATCCTGTTCAGTTTGCAAACATCTGCAGGGTCAAATTACCCCATATGTGTCTGATTTATGAGTACAAATACTATAATCTTTGCTTGAAGGTATCACCACTCCATTTTGAGGACTTACTGAAAAGCAAATAAATTATACTTACATGTCCCATATCCGACCCCAGATAAAACAACAACTACATTGAAACCTCCAGATGAATTAAAATACTTACTCCATCAGCATCAAAAGCAGCTCCAAATCCATACTCTCCGCCTCTCATAGCCTCCAGCAAGGCAGTTGCATATGTTAAATTGGGATCAGGACGCTGTCCACCAAAATCCTCTAGAGGAACACAGTTTATGGCAGAATTTGCAGGAGCTCCTAATTCATCACACAGGATTCTTCTCACATAAGGTCCCATAACTGTAAAAACAGAAATCTGCCATGCAATCACAAGAGCATATGCTTGACATTTAAATTTTTCACAGTACCGTGGAGACTTGATACAAAACATACTTTCAGCAACTCTATACATCTGTCTTACCAACAGAAGACAGACTATTATTTCATATAAAAGTATGTGATTGTCCCCATAGTAAATGACCAATTGGCAAGTCAGCATCAAAAACACACTGCCCCACTAGTGGAAGTGAAAAAGTAATCACTGAAGGGTGAAAGATCAAAGTTTTATTTAGCTATTATTAGGGAAAGAAACTATCATATACATTTAGGGGTATTCCTTACTAAAATAAAAATGAGATGCTATTTTGGGTCTCCCAGAATGCAAGTAACAGTTTAACAAACATACTGGCAAAGAAAGTAAACAATAGGGGAATACAAATGGGGAATAAGCTCCTCAAAGGTTTCTAATTCTTATTGAAATTACAACAGATTTGTCCACCAATGAATTTTACCACATTTTTTCTACTCTCATGTAGAGAATAAATAAAAGTTTTCTTTCAACTAACTCCAAAATAACTCCTTTATTTTTTTATGATGTAGCCAAATAAGACCCCAGTTCACGCTATTATATCATAATTAGTATATGCAATACTGTGGACTATCCAAAAGCAACACCGAGTTTCATTTTGGAGCAGCTTTTTATTTCACCTAGATTCCCTATTAAAATCTCATGTCTTTTCTTAATTCCCTAGTAGGACTTACCTGATTTTACTTACTGAAAAAAGGATATAAATTTATATTCTTCAACCCATGAGTCTTCATCTTAAATAACTACAAGGAATATTTTATAACCTTTAATAGTAAATGTCTATCATTTCAGCCCAGAAATAAAAGGAACCTAAACACACATGCACCTCGAAATGCAGTCATTATCAAACTATATGAAACATTAGTCCATCCCACAATTAAAACTTTTGCTTCTATGGAGAAACTGTAACGTTAGTCGTGTCTGAAATCTACACTAGAGCATTCGATGGCTGAACAGACACTAACAACTGACTGAGCTCTCTGCATTCCTAGTGCAAGTGTGAACAGGTCACACAGAGGTAAAAAAACACAAGTGACTGCTTTCTCACTTGCTCTTGCTTCCTCTCTCTCCACACATTACACACATTACACATTATTGCAAGAAACTTGTGTTCAAGAAAATTTAGATGCCAGTTCCATAAATATACTATAAATGATGATTGAGGTTCTTATCAAGAGTAGACTCATGATAAATTATTCTTCTCTATGCCAATGTTAAACCAGCAATGTCTACATGAACAAAAGCATATTCCAAAGCTGAAGAGCTAGTTTGTAACTCGCTCTTAGTTAGTTTGTAACTAACTCTCTTACAGTTTGTAACTCTATTATGGCTGGTGGTTCACTTTTGGCTAATGCACTTTATCCAGGAAGGCATTTTGGTGAGTTGCCACCAAAATATGACAAATCCCAACTCATTTGATAGATTGTTCCTGCGATTAACCACCATAACCCATAAACATGTGTGCTACATTTCATATTGAATTTGTCTGGCCTCAGATTTCTTCTGTTGATTCTTCTTGGTATTTTGGAAAGAGATAACTGGGTCATGATTTTGCTGAACAAAAATGAGAAAAAAAACCTCTCTGTTGCACAAACTTCTTGTATATGCTACTGCATGTGTACAGTGTATTTACAGTACAGCTACTTCTCCATCACGATACAAAGTCATAAAGTCCTTATCACCTTACCACCTTGTAAACAAAGTGAACAAACCTGGTCCTTTAAATTTCTTATGATTAATCAGTTTTTCTAACCCTTAGCCAGACCATGCATCTTTTTGGACACCGTTAGCACTTTTCAGTACTCTGCAATAGATGTGGGCATCAGAGCTCTACACACTATTTCAATTACATTCTCTCCAAAACTGTATGTGACACAAAGCATTCCCTTCCTTATTGCTCAGCCAACAATTTGAGGACTCTTGGGTGGAATTTATTCATGTTTAAATAATCTTATACCATTTACCCTTAGTAGAGACTGTCCTGCAACATCCTTGGTAACTACACACTGCAAATGCTTCATCATCCTTTCATGGCAAGATTAGCTCATCCTGCTTGCTTCCAAATGCAGAAAAATAAAAATAAAATAAAATAAAATAAAAATTGGATACATATGCCTTCGATTCTTATCAAGAAATATCTACCCCCTCACCTAGTAAGGGGCCTAACCCATTGTTAAGATTGTCTTTGTTACTAGCCTAATGCTCAAATCCTGTCTTATTGCCCCAAGTTTTTCTAAAAAGTCTGACTATTATACACCATACCTTTATTGGTAAACCACTGCAGTGTACTCACAGTTTTGTCCTGACAGTAACTTAAATTCATACCTCCATTCATGGCATCAATCCTTATTTTAATCTGGTTGGGTCCAGTCAGCAAATTTCTGATTGCATTGAAGTCAAATATATTTCGAAGGAGATTGAGGTAGATATCCACAGAATCAACAATTTCCACTGGAAAAAATAAGGTTAAAGAAAAATTGTACAGTTCACATATGGGAACATGTCTCCCAGAACAGTTTCACAACCCATGCACCTGAACAATAATCGGAGCGTGCAACCTCTACATAATATGGATTTGCTCTGAAGTCCACAGAGGCAAAGTAAAAGATTTCTACTGATTTCAGTGTGGCTTCCATTAGGCTTTAAGCCTTGCACAGGTTAGCAGCTTTACCTGGTAAAGGACTGCAGAAGATGGAAGATGTCTGTGTGGATATAAAGTCACAGTTTCTATTATTTGACAGCAGTATCTGTATCACCCCATCCGGAGAGATGTACAGCCTATTCTTCTCATTTTTTTGGCACCTAGAAAATCTGTCTCCAGTTTGTCGTCAATTCACTACTATACTTTTGCATTTTATAACTTACTGACTCGGGAAAGTTAGGTTCAAACACAACATCTGTTTTTTTGCTAAGGTCTTGCTAATCTGAATTGTGAATTCATAAAGGCACAGAGATACAATTTTTCTAGTTCTGTCAGATGTAAAACAGATCAAACTAAAATGAATTAATGAAAGTAAGTCTGTCATAATCAAAGCAGTTATCAAGCACCTGTCAAAAGCCATGCTTTTCAGTCATCTTGGAACATATTACTTTTCCTAATTAAATTAAAAAGCATATGTTATACAAATGCCTTTTCATCTGGTTAAATGAATATCTTGAAATAATTTAGTTACAAGTTAAATTATTACTTAGAATATCAGCCAGTTTTCCTCAGAAACACTGACCTCACCCCACTGCTCTTCTTCAGCGTAACATGAAAATGACACAGATATTTTTGTGCCTAAGAAAAAAGCTTAGAATAGATTAGGAAAATACACTTGAACTGAGAAACAAACCCCCCCCCCAAAAAAAAAAAAAATCCCAAGGCTGAAAAGTAATCTGTAAAGCTTATTTGAAAAAGAGTCAATTCTGTGGTATAAAGTGACATTCTCAAAAATTCACTAAAAGACAGTTTTGTATATCTTCTTAGCCCTGCTCCTAATAAAGTATATGCAGGATCTAAGCTTCACACAAATGAACAAATGCCTCAACTTCAGTGGAACTGCTCACACATGTTAAGGTAAAGTGCATGCAAGATTAAAATCTAAAAATTATTTTAGTTCCTGCCAAATCCAACTGACTTATTCTCAGTTGTTTCAACATCTCTGTAGTCTTGATTTGCAGGAGTTAGTTCATACAACTGAGTAATGAGAAGTTTGAAATACATCAGATAAAATCTTAAAATACTTCTTAAATTATTTTCATTTTTTCTGCAACTTGATTTTGCATTCAGACCTGTGTAAATTGTATTTATTCATGTACCTGTAGGCCAATTGCAGGAGGGTTCTCTGGCAGCTATATTGTCCCAGAATGATGCATTCTGGGGAGAGATGATTGGGAAACAATTTTTCCTCAGAAGAAAATTCAATAAAATTGAAGTTATTTTTAATCTATTTTTATGCTACTTGTCAGGTATTTTGTTTTGTTTTTTTTTTTCAATTTTCATTTTGAAAAATACAATTTGGAGAGATTAAAATGCTGAAAAATCAAAATTCAGCGATCAAGTATGATTCTGGAGTGGTGTTAAGAGCTGAATTTTCTTTGCTTTTTGTTTGAAATAGAAGCCAAAAAGAACATGTTATTTTAAATGACAACAGAAACAAAACAAAACAAAACAAAAAACATAATTTAAGATTTGTATTTAAATCACAAACTTCATCTATCAAAATGTACTTTCCCTCAGAAAATGTATTGTGGAAAACCAAGTGGCTTTAATTCTAGACCATCAAGAATGAGGAATAGTTCCCAAGGCCACACAGAAGTTTTACACTATTTGGAATATTCCTCTTCTGGAGTTCTTCCCTTGCTTTTGACTCCTTCAGGACAAAATGGCAGTGTTATCTCAATTTAAGTCAAGTGTAGCCATAAAATTGTTGACATGCTTAAAATTAAACATGTGCTTCGTGTTACTTCACATTTTAAGTTACTCCTTCTGTATCTCACAACTTTTCAGAAAGGAAGTATGAGCAAAGAATGAGTAAAGCAAGATTCTCACTAACTGTTCTGCCAATAAGACTTACATGAGCAAACTATACCTAGCCCAAAAATATGTTTTGTGTTTAACCATTAGCAGGCCTAAGCACATATATTCCACATAGGTGTTTGACTAAATGGTAAGGCCCAACGCACTTGCAGTCCATGCCTTAGCTCCCTTGTGTGCAAGACAAATGGAACACTTACCTGTACTGCTTAATATTTTGAGAACTGGTAGTAGTAAAGCATTACAAAGAAATTAAATTTTGTTTAAATAGTTACCAACTATCATTCTGCAGCAACTCTAGTATCTAGAATAAACAAATGTAGCATGCATAAAAGCCTATGTCTATACCTCGGAAAGGTTTGAATTTGTTCTCCAGATCAAACTCTTGTCTTCCTAAGCGAGATAAATCAACTCTGAGATCAGGACAAATTGCATATTCCTCCAAGGTTTTGCTGATTTGATAAATTTTATCTGAAACTGCATCTGGAGCAGGTCCTGTAAGAAAAGAGAACATGTTGTTTCATTTTTTATATTTTTTTTTCAAATTTTAAGATTTACAAAAAAAGTTTGCTACTTAAAAAAAAAAAAGTTTAAGAATGTATCAGCAGTATTGAAGAATAAGCCCCAAAAAAGAACACTGTAGTAAAATATGGTCATTTCTTACATTGTAACACATTTAACATATTTTTGGAAAAAAAAATACAATATGGAAATACAGTGTAATCTCACTCAATGCATTCATAAAACTTATTTAAGTCAATCATTACCCAGGGAAAAACAATTACAGCCAACTTTCCTTGGGTTTACTGCTCAAAGACTTTGACATTTTTTCTTCTACAACAGATCTCAACATATATATTAATGGAAAAACTGTCAGAAACAGTTTCTGGTATTTTGTAGGGTTTTTGCAAATGCATACCTGTGAAGCTGAGATAGTTTGGTGTTTCACTTAATTTCATTCAGCACAGATTATCATTAATAAATACTTTACAGATTAACAGAGTTATTTTCTTTCAGCTTCCCTCCAATGGCTTAATGAAATATATCTTTGTTAGAATTCAAAATAACTTTATCGCTTGACAGCAATTCTGACCTGGAACAGTTAGGTCATTGAAAAACAGAAATCACATCTTACTCATGCATTACTTTTATTACCAAATCCTGAAGATTGACTATATTTTACAAAATTTACTGACAATCTGATAAAAATTGTAGGCTTCATGTAGAAATTACCACCTAAGCTATGCTGTACGTAATACAAGATTTCAGTCAAAGTTACAACAGAAGACCATTCTGGCTTCTCTGACTCTTCTTCTCCTACACTTCCACTCTGAAAAAACGACTTCCTATATTCTCTTTTATGTTCACTCTCTCCTGATCCAATGTCTCAATCTTTTCACCACTAAATCCCCACCTCCTCTAGCAATGCTGCTGTATTCAATGCAGTTTTGCCACATGAATCACCTTGCCACATCTCAGATCCAGTTCATCAGATAGTCCAAGGCAATACAACAAGTAACAGTCACTTAACTCTTTACTTGGCTTAGAAAATGACTTCTTACTGGTCTATTCCAAAACTACCTGTAGGGTGAGGACAGGTTTAATTAGCTCTAGATCATCCTCAATGAATGGATATTTCACCTAGAAATATTTCCAGCTAAGGCAATCCCATAGTGTCACTCTGCATTCTCTCCTACAACTACAGAAATAAGCCTGTTTGCCCAGCCAGGATCTGCAAAATAGACTGCATGAGAACACTGAGCAACAGTAGCCTCCCCTAGGACCTTGTTGTGGTGCTCAACTATTCTCTGAGACAAATAGTCTTGCCTGGTGCTTAACCCACGTTTTCTCAATGACAAGTTAAACCAACTATTTTGCATTTTGTCCTTGCAGATTATCATAAATAATTGAACTCTGTGACCTGTGCTTGAGGAGCACAGGTATATATATTTATAAAGATTTAAATTTAAAGTTTAATAGCCTGTTTGAATTTTCTTTAAAAAGGCAAAATACACCACCAAAAAAAAATGCCCCACCAACTGCTACCTACTTATCAAACAGATTTTAGGTGGTACATGGTATTTTGAAGTTTACAGAGTGCTAAAACATCTAACAGTTTGGTTCTGGCGTGTTTGTGCTCTACCCCTGGCTTTCTCACTGTCTGCCCTTACATAGTCCCTTTAATCTCTCTAGGATTCAAGCCTGTTCTGTTTATAAAATCCCACTGATTTAACTATGCATGTTTTTCAGTCAAACAACAGACAAGGGAGAAGCACCCCCTTGTCAAGTCTTCCCAGCTTCAAAATAGGCAAGAAAACATTATTTTAAGGGCACTTCGAGATTTTCAAAAGGAACGCACTCTACGTTTATGAATTATACAAGGTGTCAGCAATTGTCACTGTGATGTTTTATGGGTGTGCACAGATCTACAACATAAAATATATACAATGTGTAACATAATTACGTGTGAACTTGCAGATTTCAGAAAATGAGACATCAGCTGTATACATAAATTACATTATTCAAGAGTGAGATTTTAACTATTTAACAATAGTGTTTAACAATAGTTAACTAAAGTGGTACAACTCTCCTTTGATAAATGCAGTTATTTTCTGGGTAAACATGAGAAGTTCTTTCTTCTATATAAGACATGTAAGTTATGCTGCTTATAGCACTTCTGAAATTAAACACTTTAAAGTAAGCCAAGACAAGCAATACAGAAATACAAGCAAAATGAAGTTCCTTCATAGGCATCTTTATAAAAGGAAGAAAATTGTTACAATGATCTGGCAGACCAAGTAAAATATAATAAAAATGGGATAGCAAAACTCCATAGTAGAAATCTTACCGATCTCACAAGGACTTTAATGAACACTTAATATTTATTGTACATATGCATGCAAACAAAGGCACTCCTACCCTTGAGAAAAAAAAAAAAAGTGTTCTTTCTAGTTCTAACAGAATAACCAAAATCACTAACAGTTAAAATCAGTTGGACTGTATTTTCATCAAACTGAGATGCAATGTGGTAAACGCATTAATAAAAAAAGACCCACCTCCATTAGCAACCTCAAACTTGACTCCAAACTCTCCTCCAGGTCCCCCAGGACTGTGGCTAGCTGTTAGAATAATACCTCCAGCTGCTTTGATCTTTCGAATAATACATGAAACAGCAGGTGTGGATAAGATACCATTCTGCCCAATAACCAATCTGCCAATCTAGGTGAAAAAAGAAGTTAAAATATTCTGAATGGTACTAAATTCTTGAACATTAATAAACAAACACACACGCTATACACACACAGAGTATAGATGTATACAGTGGCTAAGATGGAAATACAAATTCCTGCTATGGAACCTATTCGCTTGCAGAAAAAAACACGTACACAGGTTGGTTGGATGCTACTCTGGAATGTGAACAAATATTGTATCTTGTAGCCCCAGTGCAGCAAGCACGAGCATAGGCACAACAGTGATTTGCAAAGCTTCCAAGCACAGTACCGGGGCATGATCCTGTTATCAGACTTTTCAAGGTATCCCTATGAATCAGCAAAGACCCTCAAATATCAGTATAGTTTAGGGCTGACTGTGTGGATACAGTGTGTGCAGGGCTGGAGCTTCAACAAGCTAAGAGAGAACAGCAAGCAACTTGCCTTTCATGGAGGAGCCTTTCAGTGCAATCACAAGTATTGAACTTACTAAAACTTGTAATCTCTAAGTCACATCTCTGTAACCCAAATACCCTTGGATGTCCTGCCCCATAGGAAATACTATTTCTCCTTCAGTCATCGTTTACTCTTTGGCTACTCCAGATGAACAGGCTGCATTTCCCAGGGCAGAGCTGAGCAGAAGTTCTCACCATTCTTAAACTAAAAAAAAATGCTTTCAGGTGGTGTTATTAAACACTGACTCAATGTGTTTGGTATTATGTGCAGCTCTACTGTGTGGTTCCAATTTCAAAACCTTCCTTCATCACCTACACATACTACAGTTTCAACTCAACATAAATAAACTAGGAGCCAACTAGAAATTTACTTACAAAGAAATACCAAAAAGTTCTAGTTCCTGTGAAACATGCAATTGAAAAAGCATTGATGAGAGGGGAAGGTTAATATTACAGATGAGAACTGAGGCAGCTCTATATAGAGCTTCAGAAGATACTGCAAAATATTTTTAATAGCCTCACGAAGACAAAGCAAACCAAACAAAAAAAAAAACATAAAACCACCTATTCTGTAACAGTTCAGGAAGGTTAAAAACAGAAACGGGGGGAAGGAGGGAAAGAGAGGGAGAATACCAAATCCTTCACATTCCCTACCTAAAAATAGGGAGTTCAACCTCAGATTTTTTTTTCTACTTTAAGGGAGATTTTATGGCTTTACAGTCTGTGTGGAAAAGCAACAGCACATGAGATGTCACTACCTGCCTCCTCTGTAGAAATACTTGTTCCATATATAGATGATCTTCTGGGTCCAGCAGTTGTGTGAGGCCTTTAACAGTTATTTAGAGGTGGGATTACAAATAGTTTCAGAAAAGCAAAGGATAGACAATTTATTAAGCCTGTTACTGTCAACCATTTTAACAAAAAAGAAAGACTTCCAAATGGAAACAATCAACTTCTGAAATGAAAAACTAATTGTTGTTTTTTCTAACTCTCACAAAACACAGAACTATGGTTAGCTATTTCTCCTTCACCGACAATGACAAGACCTGTTTTCAAATTAAAAATATATACATATTCAGAACAACATATTCTATTAACTGAGGTTTCCATCTCAAGATCTGGTGCCAGGATGATGTGTTTATCCACCCTGATCTCTTTTCACAGTTTTTGCAGATAACTTTGATGCCTTGGGATCTTTTTGCTAGAAAACAGAAAAGCTATCTAAATCATAAGTAAAGTTCATTGAAAACTTTCAGGGTTCATTTGATTTACTGTTGCTACTACTAGGAAAATGTTTTGTCTCACTGCCTTTTTTTCTCCACGGTAGGGGCAATTATGAAGGAAATGATAAGAAATAAATATAAGAAACCAAAAATTGTGGTTTCTCATTATTCTACCTTAATTATAATATTTTCCAGGGAAATATGTATGCTTTGGGGGAAAAATTATGCAAATAACAAAACTGACATTTTGTTTCAACAGATGTTTTTTTCTAAGTCGTTGTTCCATTGGCATGGTCAATTGGTCAGGGTTGGGCATATGCATGGTTAACACATGTACCAGATGGCTGAACCTCATTTCTGCTCAGTTCAGTGTTCAGTTTGAACAATTTTATTTCTTATTCAAGACTAATAATATGGTTTCATTAGCCTAAGATTGAATGATTAAGAACAATAGTGTCTTCCTATTTGCAGAACCTGAGGCCAACATTTGATTATTTGTGGAAGAACAAAACACAGTAGTGATTAGTTTTCCCTGAAGAACAGATTAAATGTTATGCTAGTGCCCTGTGACAGCATTTGCTCCTGGAAGACTCTATTGCTTTCTGGCTCTCTGTCTCTCCGGCCTTCCCACTCTTGCTTCTCCCTGAAGGTAAAACTAAGCAGTAATTTACAGTACATGTGTTTGTCAATCTCTCAATTTATCACAATTTACAAATCTTAGGAGCAACAATAAAGGCATCTTTCTTCCGCTTCTATCCCCAAGCTTAGTGAAGTGGCTGATTAAATGTTATTTCACTGATTACAGAACAAAACTAGTATCTTTCTTAGTAACTAGACAACTTGGCATGCATGTAATGTTATTGCCATCTTTTACAGCTACTTTAAATCTCCTAATGTTACATTTGCACTTCCTTTATTCAACTGTTTTGAATACTAAACTACTTCAAAAATACCTTATATACAACGCTACTTGTTACTGCAGAAATGTAATTCCTACGTTGTGGAACAAGGAAAACTTTTTTTTATAAAGCAGAAGTGTTTCCAGTTGTTGTGGGCTGACTTTTGACAAGACTCACTTTTGCCTCAGAAAACACATACGGTAAAACACCTTCAAAACTCCTCCAGGAGGGGCACTGAAATCACTAGCAGTTCAAGCACATGCCTTGAGGCACTTTCAGAATCAAGTTCAAGAAAGAAAACTTTCAATTAGCCGCATTACTTACTGTTTTATTTATACCAGTGCCATGTAAGTAATTTGAAAGAGAAATACAGACTTTTTTCAAATTATTTTGAATTTGAATGTGTCCTTTTATGGGTTCTTTTCAGTCCATGAAGAAGTTTTTGGACAAGATGCCATTTCTTCCAAGACTGTTGTGTTAGTACTGTCATTTAACCATTATTGCCAATTGTACCGAAGCTTTAGAAAAAACACAGAACATTAGTTAACAGGCTTTAACAAACATTCTTCCAGCCTATACCATGTACATTTATTATGAGAAGGAAAGCATAATGAAAATAAACATTGAAAAAAATGTTTTGAACATTTTCTCTCCCTTTTTTAAACTATGAAGCATGTAGAACACTAGAGCAATGACTCAATCTTCCAAATACAGCTGTCAGAAATGGGTGCCAACTCTTAGAACAGAATTGTATATGGGTAAACAAAAGGACAAGAATTATATTTTGCAAAATGCTTGAAAACAACAGAGCTGAATCTATCTTGATGTATTCAAGTACAAATACATTTATATTTGAAAATAGGGTATATCATGAATTCTTCTGTACTTCTAAGCAAGGTTTAGATTTGTGCTTTCAAGCACACAGAAACTACTGTTTTGAAGTAAGCAAAATATGTAGAGTATTCAGAATACACAAATTACCTGGCATTCTCTCTTCACTGTACCTCCATTTTTTCCTGTTCAACACAAACCATCTTTCCCATTTTTCTGGATGCCCCAAATTAATATGAACAGGACTACTTTGCTTTCCCTTCAACATTTGTCACAAGGTTATTGGGTGTATTCTAATTAGAAATGTTATTCATTACACCAATTTCCATACTGTAAAAATACTGTAATATTTAGTATTCTAAATTAAGGATGAAAGTGAAATTGTATGTTATAGCACACAGATATTTTGTTTGTAGTGACTGTTGCAAAGAGCTTTGCTCTATGTGAAGGTCTTCAGTGTTTCTGTGAAAATCCCTGAAGACACTCCTTATAAGTGTACACATCTTCCTCTCTTCTCTTCATTTTGGTGGCAGGAATGCACAGCCTCATCCACTCTTGGCCCAGTTGCTGTTCATTTTGTCTCTGAATCAAATATTAAACTGACATCTAATTAATTTTAAGTAATGAACTCTCAGATTTACAGACTTCACACAATCTGGGCTAGAACAGAAATGAAATAGTGTCCGTATACTGGCTCACAATTAAAGTTCCAGTAATATCCTTCTGAAAATCTTGGACAGTTTCATAGCACGGAAAGACTATCTTTGGAATTCAAAAACTTGCATGGCTACAAGATCACAGGCATGTAATGGCTCTTCTAATACTGTGCCCCACGCCACATTCTATTTTGTCACTCTGCTTTTAGTAGCAACGGCAGCAACAAAGACCATGATCCTCAGCAAACTCGAACGGCCAAAAGAATAGTCGCCCTAGCAAGTACTTTAAAAGAACATTTTTATGCAATATCACCATGTGCAGCTGTGCATTTGCAGACAATTCAGTAGATCAACATTCAGTCACTTAATGCTTTTTTATTATTATTTTTTCCAGTAATCTCTCCCTCACATGCCGCAGTCAATTAAACTTGAAAGAATATAAGAGAGTAGATTATATCTTAAACAGCATGGGGCAATGCCGTCCGATCTTCCACTATGATATCTTAATGATAACTGACTGTAAGGCTCAACAAAGAAGCAAATATGTCAGTCATACAGGTGCAGGAAGGAAAGGTGAGATTTGCACGGAAGACCATGGAAAATAAAAACAACATGGTATTATAAAGACAACTGGAAAATTCTTTGCCATCTCAAACCTTTACAGCATTATTATCAGTACTCAGTGATTCCTCTGGGATGTTGCTATGACTTTCCATAGACAAAGTATGATCATCAATTCATCTGCTTCTGATCAGACCCTGACATAATTGTTTCTCATTTAAATTTATCCTAAATTATGCATCAAAAATAAAGTGCCACATCCAGCTGATGGGTCTAATGGAATACTTGCATTGAATTTGTAGTGGAACTGTGTTACATGTCATGGAGTTTTCTGCCTCAGTTCTTTCTGTTAAGATACACGGACAC
This sequence comes from Anser brachyrhynchus, assembly GCF_964034855.1. Classification (NCBI taxonomy): domain Eukaryota; kingdom Metazoa; phylum Chordata; class Aves; order Anseriformes; family Anatidae; genus Anser; species Anser brachyrhynchus. Next base: position 23,069,286 of record NC_137697.1, read on the forward strand.
TGCTACTGACAGGACACAGGTGAAAAGGAAGATAGAGCCTCAGATATTCTCCTACCATCTCACTTTGCAAAAGTGGCTACTGCAAACTGGAATAGGACAGGACCTGTCTGGCTTTCTTTACACTCCCTCACGCTCCCGTGACGTGCAGTCCCTTAGCTAAATGAGTTTGCTGCAAACCCATCCGTGCACTCCATCAAAGGGTGACCACTTCCAGCTAGCCTGTACCCATTTTTCTGAACAGAAAGATGCGGTGAACCATGTGCAGACTACAGTTGCATGGCACGGACCACCCTGTAGCTGTTGCCAACAGCAGAAGCCTCCACAAGCTGCAGCTGTGGAGTGTATACCTGCAACCCCAACTTGGAGGGTGAGAGCAGGAGGGACCGCTGATGACAGGAAGGCAGGGCAAGCAGTGGCAGCTGACTGGGCAGGGGGCCTCAGCTCATTCCTTGTCCTGGGGCCGATGCCAACTGTGCTCGGCTGCTAACACAGGGAGAATGCGGGGTGAGTCACCGAATTAGAACAAGGGGAACCTAGTGACTCTAAAGGGCAATACTTTTACAGTTGATAACAGAAAATCCCCTTTATTTTTATACTCAGCAGGCACAATTAACCATACGACTCAGTACATGTCTTGCAGGACAGAGAATCAGGTTCAGTTTCTGAGCACTATTTGGCCATCACCCTACTGGAATTCTGCTGCAGGTAAAGGTTTTAAGTGCAGCTTCAAGGCTTCCACACTTTTCATATCATCCCGTCTATGCCAGCTCACTTTTTTTCCCCTTGTGATATTGGCCACACTCCTTTTAGTGACATTCACCTCGCCCAAAGGGAAAGATATTTGCCCTCAGGAGTATTCCCTTTCTCTTCCCCCACCCAGTTACACAGCACAGCACTGAACAATGGCTTCAGGGACATTCAGATAATTTCCCAGCTGTCACATTTTAACAGTCACAGAATAAAATGTGCAATTAGTATTCACTGGGGAAAAGAAAAAGAAAGTGAGGCTTATGGACTTAACAGTGTGCTGTAGAGAGACGAGGAAGAGGGTGCACAAGGTGGGGATGGTAGAGAAGGGATGGAGCACATGGAAACAGGAAGACTTTTCAGTGTCAGTGTCACCCCACCAGCCAGCCTCCTGAATCTCTAAAACTGTATCATTAGTAAGAGTATCATGCTTTAATTCACATATTTGTGGGAACTGTTGAGCACAAAAACTTTGTTTATTGGCTTCAGAAAATAGTCAGGAGAAACTGTTTCCAAGAAAGTTGCAGTAACTTAAGAAAAGAGGAAGCACTATTACAGCAAAGTGCCAGCAATCTGTCAAATTGGAAACCTCCTGAGGTCAAAAAGGCTTAATCTGCAGGCGAATGGGGAATGTGACAGGAGAAGTTGGAAGGAGGCAAGCTGACAGGAAAATTAGCCAGGAAGGAGTCTGGAATACAGCACAGTCTGGCTGAGAACCCCCTGCTCTCCTAAGCCCTCAACTTCTTGCCTCCCTCAGCACCTCAGTCCTTGTGGTCACCTTGCAGCCCTAGCTCACACTGCCCACACAAGGGACACGCACGACCTCAGGACGGGCAAAGCAGCTCTCACTGCAGGGCTGCCGCTTTAGCTTTCACTGTGCTTTATCCTGCCCTGTCAGCAGACAGTTCCAGCGGCTTCCCTCACTGAGCCAGCTGGAAGAGGGGCCAGGGGAAAGGGCTCCTCTGGGCCTCCCATGGGGCTCCCAGCAGCAAGTTGCGGCACCCTGCTGCTCCCCACAGCCGGTGCTCGCTCCCCGTGCCGCACATCCTGGCGGGTGCCCCGAGAGCCTTCCTCGTGCCCGGTGCCACTGAGACTCCATCCCGTGCCAAGCCCTGCGTGAACAGCGAGTTTACACAGGCACCTGGTACGCAAGGCAGGCAGGCTCCCTGAAACCTCAGGTGCTGCTCAGCGTGTGTTTGGTAGCATTGGACTGGCGTGACCGCAATTTTGGGATAAATTAAAACTGCTCGTTGTTTGCAACGGGCTGGCTAAACCACACAGCTCGTACTTGACACTAATGAGAAGGAAAGATTCAGACACATGGAAATTTGCTTTGAAGTTGAAGGACATTCTGGTTATGAAATTGGACTGAATGTAAAGAACTTTGGGGAAATTAAAAAAAAAATCAAGTCAATTCACTAATAAAAATGTGATAAAATTGTATTGCTTCTTTTGCAAGACCTGAAGAATCAAATTAGCCATCCTAACGAAGAGACAGCAGTTTCAACTCTGCTTTAAAGTGAAAACTTCGAGCCTACGTTAGCTGGTATTTCCAGCTAGAAAGCTGGAAATATGTACAAATAGACACATAAGTGTGTGCTATCAGAAGATACAGGTTCTCTTACTATTTTTTATTTTCAAAATTGAACAAAAGAAACCTGTAAGCCATCTGATCAGAGTTATCTGTCACTGTTGTCTTCTTGTATTTCATAATTTGTTCATTTGGTGAACAGGGAAGAACAATTTTTCCTAAGGTGCAGCCAAGGTGCTGTATTTCTCCTGTTTCGACAATATTTTCCCTTTATGTCTTTAAAAGACCATGAGTACACGCTTGACACCTTCGTTTCCCACACACTTATTTCTAATTCCGCCACATTTCTCTGCCGCGGGGTCAAACGCGCTTTCCAGCTCCCGCGCCTGCCCCATGAGGGGCGAGGCGTGAAGCCAGGCGGCGGGGCCGGCAGCCCCTCGGGGCTCTCAGGGACACCTCGGCTACACCCGGGGGCACCACAGCCTAAGGGGCGGCGGGGCCGGCACAGCCCGGGGGCGAACCGCGCCGAGCCGCCTGAGGGGCGAGCCCGAGCCCTGAGGGGCGCCGAGGCGTGAGGCGGCGGGCGGCCGTTGGCGGGGCGGGAAGGGCCGCGGGCGGGCAGCCGCCGCCCTGAGGGGGCGCCGCGAGGGCGGCGGGGGGGGCTCGCTGGTCTTACCCCGTTGGCCGCCGCCATCTGGACGACGATCTCGATGGCCGCCCGGCTGAAGTACCTGCCGTCGCTGCCCACCACCATGGTGCAGCCCTGGCGGTCGCGGAGGTCGACGGAGGAGAGGAGGCTCTGCACGAAGTTGGGCAGGTAGTTGCGCTGGCTCTCGAAGAGCCCCGTGGGGCGCCGCAGCCCCCCGCCGCCCGTCGGCCGCTGGTCCTCGTAGGGCGCCGTCTGCACGGTCAGCACCGGGATGGGGGTCCTCTCCATGGCGGCGCCCCGCCGCCGCCCGCCCGGCTGTGGCTCGGCTGGCGAGCGGCAGCCTCTGGCGGCCGGGCTGGCTGGCTGGACGGCGGCGGGGCGGCGGCGGGCGGTGCCGCCCCCCCCCCCCCCCCGGCCGCCGCGGGGTCGGGCTCCCTCACGGCCGGCCCCCCGGGACGGAGGCGGGCTCGGGGCCCCCGCGGCACCTCTGCCGTCGGCCAAAAATAGCCCTGCAAGGCGAAGCCGAGCGCCGCCGCCTCCTGCCAGGGCTGTAACTGGAGGCTGGGGGCAGAGGGGCGGACAGCGCGGCACACTTGCGCGGGGGGATCACGCTCTGTCAGCGCCGCAGCCGGCCCCGGCAGGCACGTATGGTCCCGGGAGGCACTATCGGCAGCCGGCCGTGCCGTCCCCGAGGGAGCGCAGCCCCGCTCCGGGTGCCAGAAACACCTGCATCTGACCCCGAGTCCGCTCCCTCGCTGGAGGTGGTGGTGCCCCGTTTTGCGGGCGAGAAAAGAGAGGAGCAAGGAATTAACGCATAAACACCGTCTTTCACTACAGAGCCTGAAGTGAGGCGAAGGGATTTTTTCCCCGTGTTGCTCACAAGCAAGCTTCTTGGATAATAAGCAGGCTCACAGAGGGGTTTTCTTTTGTTTGTTTTCACAGCAGGAGTTGAGTACCACAGAAAGGGTCTAGTCTGACAGAAGGATAACCGAACATGCAAGTTTCCATCCAGGCGTCTTTCCTGTGAGGCTAAGCATCCCTCTGAAACAGTCTTTCACTTTGAAAAAATGTCAGGTATTATGTATTTCCTAGGGATGTTCATTGACTCAGTCCATTCACGTCAGTGTTCATTCTGTTTAAAATAAACGCAGAGGTGCTAGCACTATTGCAGGGATGTCTGACATTTCCCAGTATAAAAGCAGTGTTTACAGATGCTTATGGCTGTCAAACATCAGCTGAAATTTTCCATCCAAATGCTTGCTTCACACTAGGTCCACACAACAGTGTTGTGTGTGTGTGTGTGTTTTGTTTTGTTTTGTTTTTTCTTGCCAGGGCAGCTCTGTTGGCTGGAGAACTGGAAAAAAAAAAAAAAAAGGCATGCAACCTAAATGTCATTCTTGTGCTTATGAAATCCCTGAATAAGTGCACCTGAGCAGATAAAAAAATTTGTAGTTCACTGGGTTCTCTTTCGTGGAAGCATTCTCAAGGTCTCCTCTAAAGAGGCTGCTCAGAAACTGCTCAGAAACTTGATGGAGTGTCAAGGCTCAACAAGACATGTTAGCAGCATTACAAGAGGTGACCAGGCAAACAAGGAGTAAAATGCTTCTGTCTATTACATAGTCTAAGTGCTCATGAAGCAAGACTCATGAGAGTAAGACTCTCAGTGAGACTCACCTGATGAATGGTAACCACAGTAACTCAGTCATGCTTTTGAGCCGTCTCTGCAGACCTCTTGGTGGTTCGGACAGACTATGTATGGCATTTTTAAAATGATTGTCTACTACTCATCCACCCCATTGTGAGTGACCACCACCTTCACAGGAGAATGCTACCCATGCCACAGTAGGCAAGGCCTAACAGTTTAAATAAACTTGCCCGCTGAAGCAGGTAGGAATTTTAGTTCTCTTGAAGGGTCACTTACATTCTGGCAGAGGGCCAGTACTGCAGAACAGATAGAAAGAAGCAGTAATCTGTTCCCTGTTAGATCTCCTAGAGCTTATGTACTATGGTCTATAGTAGAGCTATGTCAGCAAAGCCATTGTTGCAGGGATCTCTCTGTTTAGATGAGCCCACATGCTGGCCTTTTTGTGACAGTGGACGATTTAATAGATAAATCACTTCTGAAAAGGAAGAAGGAGAAAATGTTTTTCCTTAAGAAAAGTCCTAAACTTACCAGTGTTTGAGAAATTCTAGTGCTCCTATGCTCTGAACAACAGTAGAAGTGGGGTAATAATATAATATTTCCAGAAGGTCATCTATGTGTTTAAGCCTGTGAACTAGGTTGATGGTTGGTTGGTTGTTTTTTTGTTTGTGTGTTTGTTTGTTTGTTTTGAATTCAGAAATCAATGGAAGAAAAACTAGAAGAAAAGTAAATCTATCCAGTATTTCTTAGAAATATCAATTCTGCAGAAATTAGTGACATTTATGGCTGTCTGTTCCAATCAGAATGCATGTTAAATAGCAAAAGGAAAGTATAGAAATGCCAGTTCTCACGCTCCTAATGCAAACAAGGCACAGTTATAGATGAGGTGGTTACACCTTAAATAATTTTGGGCATTACCAGTATTGCAGCCACAATATATAGTCTGCAATAGTGAAAACTGAAATTGAATCAGGTAACTGACACTGACTACAGCAACAATTCAAAGAGGAAACAGCAACAAAGGTAGAAAGCCTTAGAAACAATGGATGATAAGTTCCAAATACCAAATAAAGGAATACACAGGATCAAAGTAAGAAGCAAAGTACTAGTCTTCAAAACAGGGAAATGACTGGACATTTTGTACTTGTAGGGGAAATGCATTCAGCGTTTGGAAAAAAAAAATACATCAGTTTGGAGAATGCCACAAACACTGAAATTCCCAGAATATACATGTTTTAGAGGCACTGATAGTGACAGTTTTCCAGAAGTGTTTGTTTTCAGCCATTTCCTTTACATAAACAATGTTGAAAAGTAAAGAAAAATAGTGTTTTGGAGTTTTTTTTCAGGTATCACCTTGACATTGGCTCTACCAGGAGTATAATGGATTATAAAGAGCACTGTAAATTTTTTAATTCATAGTCAGTCTTTCCTAGAAAAGTATCTCCAGGCAAAAGTCTTCATGATCCCTCTTTTACTGTGATTCCTTTAATAATTTGCAGAACTCGAGTTCCCAAAGTCATACTATTTCCTGAGAAGCTCAGTTGTTGTTGTTATTGTTGTTTCAATTAAAAACTCACCAGCCTAGAGAACTAGAGAATGTATAGAACTAGAGAACATTCTAGTACAAGAACTGAGTAAAAGGAACCTTTTTTTTTTTTTAATAAGTTCCCAATTTTTCAAGCACCTGGATTAGCATTACATTGATGTATTTATACCTAGGAAAGCTCTTCAAATTCTCTTTTATAGCAATGTGAGTCCCACAAGTGGCTCTGCTCTCAGCAAATTTCATTCAAAAGTGGAGGTCTCTGTAAATGGCCTCTATTGCAGTACATTAAGTGGTTACTGCTATGTATCTCTTAACAAAGGAACAACTATCAATATGGGATGATATTAAAACCTTGGAATGCCTTCAAGGAAAACAACAGCTAAATATATTCTTAGAATTACCATAGTGTGTTGTGATTTAGTCTTTAAATGGTGGTAAAATGAAAAACAACTTAATGGAGTGATAGAATACATGCTCAATTTGCTCCGTTTCCAAGTAAAACAATTAGCTTTCTGACTGCCAACTTTGCAGGCTAGCTTTGGCATACATTATCCAGCTCAGGAGTATTTTCAACCTTTATTTTGATTAACGCTTGTTAATTTCTGGGCCTTATAATGTTTACAATAACTCACTTGTGTTCTGCGATTGAATGAGTCAATGTTGTAAGAGACATAATTTTTACATTTTGTTATTTTTTTCCAGCATTGTACTGATGTCTGTTCTTGTGCCTTTAGCTCCAATTTTTTCATCCACTGAGCTGGACACTGGGTTCTTGTCTGATTGACTCACAGGAAAGAAATCACTCCCACAGAAGTCCTCTGTAGCCATGTAATTACTTCTGCCTCAGTGGCCTGGTGACCGTAAGTGTCCCCTCTGCAAGACAACAGAAACTGCAAAGGGATCTGCTTAAAGGTTGGTTAAAGAAGCCCAGCCCAGATGTGATTTGATGCAAATATACAAAAAATTGCTATGGACCTGAAGCTTATTTCCCGTTAAAGAAAAATATTCTTTTTTATTGCCTTGCAAACGCTGCCTCAGCAGCAGAACTGTGTTAATACCATTAGCTAACAAGTTTTGCTCCTCAATTTGCATTACTAGTCGTAATTCAGTGCTAGGATACCTGAGTTTTGGATAGAAACATACTTTTACAACAGTTCCATGCAGTACATGCTTGTGATAGAAATGCAGATAGATACTCAAAATTAAGCCATGCACCAAGGTGCCATATTTTGCATTTCAAATTCTCATTCTGGCATGCAACTGGATTTTCCAATTACTGTTAAAGTGCAGTGATCATTTGAAGAACAGCATACAGTTTTCTCATTATCAAATGAAAATTGCTAATCTGACCTATAAAAAAAAAAGCATTTTGCAGAAAAGTCATCATAAAATGTTGGCACATCAAAATCAAAACATAGAAAGAAAATAGCTAATTCCAATCTATGTACTGTTTTGCAAATAAAAGCAAAAACAATTTTTAAAACACACTGCTTCCAGATGAGGCATTTTCTACTTGTGAGTACTTCATTTTCTCTGGCTTTAATGACCTTGTTTCAAAATGTAAATCACTTTGGAGTTAAAAAAAAATAAAAGAGAAAATCAAAATGAAAGATTTTTAAGTAGCTTGAGCTGTCCTTTCTTTCACACCAAAAGATGAAAATGAGTTCACAAATGAAAGATTTTCTATGTAAGCCCTGCTATAAACTGTTTAGAAAAGGTCAAAAAGTGTATTTTTATACACTTGTAGGAAAATGAGTTCCCTTGTAGCAGGGCTTTATTGAGAAATAGTATTAATAATAATGTGGATATCACAACTCAGAGAGGCTGTTTTCTGGAAATTACTCTTAATCACCGGAAAAGGCTATATTTCACCACAGCTGTAAGCTTCTAATTATTATGAAACAGGGCTATTGTTCTAAGGGACATTTTCACACAAACTCACATGCAAATTGATTTACAGAGTCCACACAGCAAAAGTTCCCTAAAAAAATGATTCTCATAATTGGCAACTAGTTTACTGCTATGTCAGCAACTCACAATGTTGCATAGATTAGGTATGACTTAAAAAATTGCCCATCACTAAGCATCAAATTAGGAAAAACAAGGAAGGAAGGGAGTGAGGAAGGAAGATCACTGATCATTAACCTAACAGAGAAAGCAACATTTGTAAAAATAACATCCCCTCAAATGCGGAAAGTTTGTTTAAATATTTTTGTGCATAACTGAGAAAATTGGGATAAGTATCCATTTCAAAACTATAACAATATGCCTACTCAAATTAATGCTTTCAATTCTCTGGGTATCTTGGCATCACTAGCAATTTTTCTTTTTCCAGTGCTATGAACAGACCAATCAGTTATTCTTATTTTCAATAAGTAAATCCATAAACACTCAGGCATGCACATTGAGTTCTAGTCCACGAGGCATGGAAAGGTAAGGGCATTTACCCATTCAGCCCTTGCTAGTCTGGGGAAGAGGCAGAACCTGAATGTGGGCCCAAGCAACTGTCTTTGTCCCCACTCTAGTCCTGCCACAGCTCACCAGCTCCATTGCTGCCAGGACTGGAGCAAGCAGGGGAAGCAGCTGAAACTAATTCTCCTATCGCCTTAACAGGGACTTGGAATGTGACTCACCAGCATGGGAAAGGAAACAAAATACAATGCCTGGGAGTTGAAGTAAGCCTTCTTCAGTCCTGCAAGGGGATATGCAAAGCTTCTATGTATGTATTGCCATTCTATGCATGTATTGCAAGAACACCATTATACTTACTTACACAGCCTTCTTAGGTCATCAACTATTATGCACTCCCTGTACATTAAAAGAATTAAAATATATTCAAGTCTTGGTCTGCATGCTAGGTTTGCTGTCTAGTCCAAAACAAGTGCTGCCGTACAGCGGCTTTGGCTGGATGTCTGAAATAAGGATGTAGTGGATACGTTTCTGCACAAATTACAGCTTCTCATTAGGCAGCCTGGCTGGGTTCATACAGCCTGGGAAAAGGGGTGGAATAAATGCTGTGTTGATAATAAGACTGTAAGTAATGTACAATTCAAGTTTTTCTCAGTATTGTTCAATAACTCCTGTTTAACAGCTGCTAGATTCAATCATTCAAGTAAGCTCTAAAATGTGTATAACTCTGTGCACACACTAGCTACCAACATTAGGAATCTGGACATCTGCAGAGGACATCTTCTGGGAACATTTCAGTATTCTTAACTTGAGTTCATGCTGGGGTTTATGTAGAGATGTGAGATTATTCTTCTCTGTGTGGGAATTAAAAATGAATGAATACCAAAAAACTCAGCATGGAATAATGAACCATCAACCTATACAATGTTAGTTCCTGTCGTTTAATTAAATACAGATTGGGAAGTCACTTGATTCAAGGGTAGAGAGAGCTGGGATGGGGATGGGGAAGGGCAAGGCTAGGGACAAGAAAGATCTGTGCAGAACAGTTGTCTCCTTCTTACCAGCAGGAAAAGGCACTTGGGAGAGGGCACTGTGCAGTACGAGTCCCTCCTACTACCCCATAAAAATGCTTCGGGGCAGTCAGTGCCCAGAATGAACAATGCACATTGTTCATTCAATGATGTGATGATGTGTGCATTGAACAATGCACACATGCAAAACAAAAAGGACTTCCGACATGGATCTTCTGGAAGTTATTCACAGAATCTGGAAATGTATTTAAGCCATCTAAAACACTAATATTATCAAATGTTAACATTTTGTAATTACCTAATTAAATTCTTGTTCAGGAGGTGACAGATTCTCTGAGTCCAGCAGAAACTCTTCCTATATTTGTTTCTGTAGGAATATGTCTTTTCCTTCTGGAAGTGCTTAATATAGAGCAATGCTTCATACTCTTAGTTTTGCCCACTGTTAAGAGATTTGTAGTCTTTCTAACACAAATAAGTAAGTTAATTAATCCTTCTACATGTAAGATTACATGTGCAATCACCACAATCTTGTTGGCCTGTGTGGTAAAGATCGTTATATTCTGTTTAAGAAACTGTTTGTGTTGCCAAGTAAGCAACATGCCGTCAAGTCCTGATTTAGCAAGAGCTTACTCCGTATATGCTGTGGAAGCCTTCCACTTCCATTTATGGCTATTTACCATTTGTGTCACAAGTTAAGAGTGAAAACTTCATGCATATGATTGACATTCTGGCAGGTGACATTCAAAGAATAAAGCACAACCTGCAAACTGCTCCGACTGCAAAAGACCTGCAGATTTCAGGTCTGATGTTCCGAGGCGCAAGAAATAGGTACTACCACTGCAGCCAATGAGAATGACACGAGACCAGGCTGTTATGCTGTGACATCATGTTCTATAACTGTTACCGAATAATCCTCACAGATACTGCCAACTGAATGGCCTCTTCACCATCGTTTCCCACTTTTGCATTTCAGAAACCTGGCAGATAAATTGCTTCATGGCCCAGAGTTTGCTCCTTACAAGCTAGCATATCCGCTATGTATGTTGATGCTTTCCAATGGAATTGCTGAGTAAAATGAAACAAAACTAATCAGAATCTCACCTGAGGACCAGCAGTTTGATACGGAGACCTGGGCAGTGATAACAGAGAAGTGAAATGTACATTCTGATATATATTCTGGCTATCTTTTTGAGCCACCAGCACCAGGGATGCTAATTAGTAATGGTAACAGAGAAAACACTGGTTTTCTCACTGTACTGGCAGATTGGCGCACAAAGCTGAGACACTAGTTTTTGTACAGATCTGCTGCCCACACAATTAAAAAGTCCTGGAATTTTTAACTTGTAGTCAAAGCATATATAAAGCTGAAAAATGCACAGCAGGAAACACTCTTCCCCAGCCATTCTGAAAGCAAACACCTTTGAAGGGAGATACACAATATTATGATTGTTTGGTTCAGGGACTCCTTGTTGTATATATGCTGGCTTCCACAACAAGGTATCAAGGTAGGAAAAACAAAGAAGGGGTTGTCATCTCTGCTCCAAGTCACAGTCTCTCTGACAAGGACTCAAGACTTGAAAACTATTCAGGAATGCAACAGAGATGGAAGGAGAAAGCAACACGGAAAACCAGCTCCTTGGAAAGAGGGGGAAAAAAATAATACCAAGTTTACTTTCTGAGTTTTGGGTAAAGTCACATTTATTTAAGTCCCTCAGTTCACACGCTTTAGAAAGCTCTTTAAGACCTTGGGATTACAAAGCCACCCTAGGTACATTTTCAGGAAGGTCCCAGGCAGAATTCCATCAATTCCTTAAAAAGTATCAATATCATGGTTCAGATCACTTTGTATAGTTGATTAAAGAATTTCTCTGCTCCTCTTTGCACCTAGTGAAAAAGACATTGTTAACTTCAGTCTTCACTGTCTGCTGTTTCTGGCCCTGCCATTTCAGGGAATATTACTGGTTAAAGCATGGGAGATTTTTCTCTTTTTAAGTATTTCCCTCTCTTTCATGTCAAGGATCAAGAAAGTTTTCAGCATTAATACTCTAAATTCTAGCTGACAGTAAGATTTTCCCAGCAAACTTATTTTATCATCTGACTATAAGTGGTGGCAAGAAGAGAAATGTCTTATGGTAATGTACTGTGTCTGTTAAACAGCTTCTCTGAATTCAGGTGGCTCTGACTATTTCTTTGACCACTAACAAGCTTGGATAGACATAAAAGCAGTACCTTAAAGGGATTAAAATAATCCAGAAAAAAATACTGACTTTAAGTTCTGAACCGACCTTATACTCCAGAAAAATCAGACAGAACCGAGTCAAAGGTGTAGTTTCGAGGTGATTCACGACATCGCCGCTCGAGTCCTGAGAATCCCAGCCAGCTTTCAGCAGTGATGCGCAAACTGATCGGGCAGCGCCTCCTTCTGCAGTCGTTCCCTGTGTCTGCTCCTCAACGGTCCGTTTTTCCGCAGGAAAAGCTGCTTTATTTTTCCCTTCCTTAGCCTGCCACGTCCTGCTGCTCGTCCGTGAGACACCTGCAAGCCCAGCAGGGTGTTTCGCTGGGCATCTCCGCTTGGAGGAGCGCCTCTGAGCGCCTGCAGTCAGAAAAGCTAGCTTTTCCATTCTGGTGCCTCTTCCCTCCTGGTCTTCCCTGCCCTTTCATTTGGCTTCGGGTGAATCCAGTGACACTTCAGATTTTCTTATCTAGATACTTTGCAAGCACAAGTGGAATCAATATTTGATGCACTTTGGAAAACGAGCCTAGCTGTGCTTGGCAATTGCAACACAAAGTTAACTAAATTACTAATATAAGCAAAGTATCAATTGCAGGTATTTAATAGGTGGTTTCCCTGCAGATTTCCAAGGCACTGAGTTAATGTACCTAGTATTTCTGTGATTGTAAAGGCATACAGAGAATAAAATAGTAAAATATCTCTTTCCAAAGAACTGCAAGGCTGAATTGCTGTTTTTATTGGGCTGTAAACTACTCAGCTGTTCTGTTTCCTGTTTGAGGATCTCTGACCACTTACAAGAAAGGAAATGAACATGTCTCCATGTAATAGCGCAATAGACAATAAATTATCAGCTTAAATCACAAGCAGGGTGATACAGGTGACCTTTGTGCAACCATGGGGGATAATTCCTTTAATTCCTGCTATATATAAAACAATTCATTTTATGCCAGCAGTCCAGTTCTGGATTGAGGTCTTCAGAGCCTAATGCTTCAGAAATGAATCTGCCTTGAGCAAGTTTGTCTTATTTAGTCCACAAAGCTTTTTGAAGAAGTAACATGCTGCTTAATTTCTTCACTCTAGAGCTACAAGTTCGTTTTCCTGGGAGACTCCCCTTGCACAGAAGTGAAGGTCTGTGTGTGCATGCCAAGCTGTTTTGACTTGCTCGCATCAGGCTTTACTTTGAATTCTATTGTCTTTGATGCCACTTCCCTTCCAGCTTCTCTTGCAGATAAGTAACAAGCAAATGTCCTACCAAAGTGGTGGTCTCCTGGGGTTTCTGGACTTTGAATATTTTAGCTTTTCTTCAGCCAGTCTTGACCTAATACAAAAATATTCAACCATAGTTCACAAGCATTTCTCTTTCAGCCTCAGCCCCATGGCAATGACTTTTTATTCACAAAATCACATTTGAGTGAAAAGGACTGGAAGCATACATGAAAACATATGACAAATTAGCCTTCTCCTTCATAACAGACAATGTTAAGATACAGATAGTTAAAAAGAGGTTAGGACAAACTCAGAAATGGTGTCTGTGGACACTGCATCCCTTTTTCTTAGTGGTGCCTCTTAACAAAGAGTGTATTACAGAATAGTCTCATTTGTCTTCCATCCTGCCCTTTCCCAGCAGTGCTGTGTGCATCATTTCCTGCACGCTTAAACATGGACAAAATGCAGCTTCACACATTTAACATCCATGATTTTCCTGTTTTTCTGCTGCGTTATTGGACTGCCTCATCCAGAGCATGTGTTGTCTAGCAGCCTTCAGCATAAATGTCTGTCAGTGGTGTGGAGCAGGACTGCCTGACCTGGCAATTCCTCAAAGAGTACAAATTGCTATTGATTGGTACCTACAGAGCTAAAGCAAGGAAGAGCAGCTGTAACTCAGCACACCATGCATGATAGATAGTAATAGATGCAAGTGATCCCTCAGGAATTCACACACTGGCGTCCACCCAGTAGCAGCAAGAATATCACCTAGAAGCCTCCTTAGGAATTATATATTCAAAAAGTCCTAATCTTTTCATGGTATGATATAAACATTACCCATGCAGTTGCTTGGTTTTAGATAGATGGTTTTGTTTTCTTTTGTTTTGGATAGATCTCCCTTTTTTCCTTGTTTTCTTTCTTTCTTTCTTTTCTTTCTTTCTTTCTTTCTTTCTTTCTTTCTTTCTTTCTTTCTTTCTTTCTTTCTTTCTTTCTTTCTTTCTTTCTTTCTCTTTCTTTCTTTCTTTCTTTCTTTCTTTCTTTCTTTCTTTCTTTCTTTCTTTCTTTCTTTCTCTCTTTCTCTCTCTCTCTCTCTCTCTCTTTCTCTCTTCCTTCCTTCCTTCCTTCCTTCCTTCCTTCCTTCCTTCCTTCCTTCCTTCCTTCCTTCCTTCCTTCCTTCCTTCCTTCCTTCCTTCCTTCCTTCCTTTCTTTCCTTCCTTTCAGGAGGAGGGGGGAATTAGTTCAATTGTACTGAGAAAATACTGCTTGTATATTCTTCACAATAATGAAGAGCTCTTTTCAGTTGTGATTAAAGTTATCCCTCCTCTGTTGGTGCTCGTGTCAGTAAGCTAAAGTTTAGCTTCTCAGGCACCTTTGATGCCATCATTGGTTCTTGCAATAATGTCAGTAAAGTTGCTCATCAGAAAACTGGTCAGAATTCTCATAGTTTTACAAGACAGAGGTGTCCTGGTTTTGGCTAGGATAGAGTTAGTTTTCCTCCTAATAGTGGTATGGTGCTGTGCTTTGGATTTAAACCACAAGAAGAGGAAAGCATTTAGTAAGAAAAAATAAAACAGAGTTACCACTAAAAAGACATAGGCCTTCTCTCCCCCACCTTTACTGCCTGAAAAAGAGAGTAAATCCAAGATCAGCTTTAGAACCCTGTATGAGAAAACACAAGAACATTGCTGCAGCTAAGCTCAAATCGTTGCTAAAATCAGTGTTACCAGTAGATGACAGCAAATACTAGTTTTCTGCAACATTTTCTTTTCTTTGGTCTGCATAATCTTCGAATATGCTCCCCTCCCCCACCCTTTCCTACCCCCCCATGGAGAAAGTTTTTTTTTCAATGATGTAAATTGTAGCGAATGACATTAAAAAGCACGGTTTCACAAACACTTGATTTCTTAGCTCTGTGCTGCTCCTCTTGCGCACAAGGTTCCCAAACCAGTTTCCAAAAGGCAGGAGCAGACCTCACAACCAGAGGTTCCCTGTCATGCAGTGGCATTTTGGCCTTCACAGGAAAATGTTTGACTGCCGCTGCGTTGCGCAGCAGCTGGTGCTGCTCCCCAGTCATAAATGTTGATTTGTGATGGACAAAGGTGTGTTTTGGGAGCAGGTGTTAAGGCTGCAGGTAGCACCCCTCCAGCTGGGGGGGGGGGGCACATGGATGTTCCCCAGCGGGTGGACTGTATGCCCTTTTTATTGAGCTAAATAACAAAGTTCTGGGAATGGGTGTTCTGACATATTCTGACGTGCTATTCTGATGAGATAGCTGGGGTAAGTGGGAAACTGGTAGTCCTCCCTTACGGGGAAAAAAAAAAAAATCCCCCAAATAGCCGGCACCCCTGCCTAACAGCAGACTGGTTAACTGGGCATAAGCCACTTGCTCCAGCTGTAAAACCTGTGACTGGATTAATGAAGCCACCAGATCAATGGGGAAATAGGGAATATTAGGAAAATAGGAAATAGGAAATGCAGCTACAACAAATAGGAAAATACAGCTGCCCATGCTATGTTAGCAAAAGAGCTGGAATCCGTCCTCCTCCCACCTCTCATCCCCTCCATCACACTCTGCATCATGAGGTGTTTTGTAACATACACGCGGTGTCTCAGTGTGAGGACCAGGTAAGGAAATAGTTCTCCAGGCAATGTTTAGGTACCCGACAGACAGGAGGGTGGGAAGCTGCCAGGATCAGTTTCAGCAGAAATGCAAAGTGATGCGGCACCTTCTGGTTAAAATGGGGTGGTGGGCTTCCTTACTGACCCGAGCGGGGCACGGGAGCAGATCCTACCCCTCAGCAAACTTGGCTCCCACCACTCCTGGGGAACACAGGGATGGAGAGATGTGGAGTTCTGGTTAGTAGTATTGCAGTGCTTACTCTGAATTTGCTACTGTGAATTATGTTGTGTATTTTTTTTAAATAAAACCTGTCTTTTTTTTTTTTTCCCCTTTAGCTTAAGAGATTGGCTTTCTGCAACACTAATAATAGATGCAACATGGAACACTGATGTCAGACACCCCATGAAACTGCTGGTATTTGTTTTTCAGACAACTGTAACTTACGTAATTTACAGTCAAAATTATAGAATTCAATTTTAGAAAAATATTGATAGGTAATGGGAAAAAAAAAAAAAGCTTATATGTTCTTATGGTCAAAAAAGACAGCTATATAATTGTCTGTTCTGACTTTCCTGCATGTTAAAATAAAATAACCTATGATATTTCTTAGAATGACAGAATTTGGAAATTTGGAAGGGACCCACAGGGATCAAGTCCAGCTCCTTGCTCCACACAGGACCACCCCAAAATCAAACCATAGAATCACGGAATATCCAGAAACTCCAGGAATATGATATCAAGGAATGTGAACTACAATGCATACTCTGGAAGGATGTCCTTCTTTGATTTAAGGAGCCTAGGTAACTGAGACTCCAGGTTGCTTCAGATAGTTAAATATCTGAAAAAGAACATCTTTCCACTACTTGATCTTTGTATAGATCCAGCCCTAGGCTTCAGCTCTGGCTGTGACCTTGTCTGCTAAACTGAGAACAGTTCGGTCTGTGAAAAGCCTCTCACAGCAATGATAAAAATAACTGACAAAAGGTGGAGTGAAAAAATAAAAACATGGTGTTAAAAAGGAAAGTAAATATTAAAAGCATAAGCCTTCAGGTGATTATGACAACTAAAGGTTACTTCTAGAGCTGTGAATTCCTTGTCGCTCCTGGCAGAAACAAACAGACAGCAGCACACTCCACTTTGGCAAGGTGTGAAATTTCTAATTTCTTCACCAAGTTGTGCAATTTCCCAAGGGATATTTTAGTATGAGCAACAGAAAGAATTCTAAGAAACTAAAGCACACTACCTTCCAAAAGTCTGATCTTTGTTTTATGCTCTCTTCTGACGAAGAGAGGTTCCAGAAGACATGCTGTTTTTAAAAATTGCATCTGCTAACAACAACACAAAGAGAACTGTGCAGTTTCAGTGAATTAACCTATTGGAAGGTAGACTCTGTGCTCTGCAGCTAGCACAGCTGAAGACATCGAGATATCCAGGTGCTTGCTTCTGTTCAACAGCAGGAGGGATTGTATTTTTATTGTATTTTAAAAGGAAAACAAACAAAAAACACAGCAAAACTTTCTCCATAAGGAAAGATTTAATGCTGTAAATCCAAGCAGCCTATTGTGAAATAAAATAAAATCACACATCCTGAGTAATTCCTGAAAACGGAACACAATAGGTGACACAATCCGATGGTGCTTTGGCTAGTCCAAGGGAAGAGATCGTTATTCTTGGTTATTTTTGGGTTACCTAAAAAAATATGTGGGAAGTAAAATGCAGTAGAGAAAATGCTGCTTTGGAAAGGTGATTCCAGGTAAGAAATATTTGTGATGGTGCAGAGGGTACCAAACTGTTGGGATTTTACAGTGGGATTTACAATGTATTGTAAAATGCCTCCTCTGCCTCTGCTGGGGAAATAAGTGTGATTTTATTGGTAAGACCAATGCCAAGTGCGTACCTAGTATCTTGCATGGTTTAGTGTGGTTTAGCAGAGGCAGAAGCATGGGGAGACCCTGCGCCTGAGGAGGTGCAACCCTGCCGGAGCAGGTGGGGCCACGAGGCGTGCCGGGCTGTGGGTGGCTCCTGTCCCACAGTAGGCACAACTTCCTAACGAGCGAGGCACGGCCGCTCACTGCTGCGCCCCTCCTGGGACCCCCACAGGGAGAATCATAGAAGTGAATCATTAAGGTTGGAAAACACCTCCAAGATCACCTGGTCCAACCACCCCCCTACCACCAGTATCACCCACTAAACCATGTCCCTAAGCACCACGTTCAGAAATGCTGATGCTATTACTCACAGGCCCTTCTCTGCCCCACAGGTGGACCTGCCCCTGCACTCATGCCCTCTCCGTGCAGTCTCTGGCATGAACTTACAGGTAACACCTCACTGTAACACAGGCTCCATGCCAGGATGAGGGCATCCTTGATGTTACTGCCACTAACACAAAACAAATAGCAGAAGTGTTCAACCATCAGTTCATAAAGCGTAGTTTTTATTGGAGCTCAGACGTATACTTTCCTTCTTCTTTTCATTCTGATGTGATGCAAGAACAAGCACCCCAAGCTGGACACATGATACAAGAAAACAGTCCCTCCAACAAATATCCAACAAAAAAGAATACAATAATCTTCTTGGGAGGAGAGAATAAAGAGCAGGCCCTTGATAGTACTACTACTGTGTCAACGGAGTAGACAATGACACGACATGGCAGGCAAACTGATGGCCAGCAAGGATAAAGACGTGCACCATCTCGCCCTGCCTATCTTTCTCTGGGCCAGTGGCTCCCTGCAGATCTATGGGAAGAAATGTGCAAATAGTTTATCGGAGACAGGAGGAGAGAAGAGCTGGTCGCGGTGACTGAAGTTTCTCTAGAGCTACCTTTGCAAAAGGTAAGGGCCTGCAGAGGAAGAGTAGTACCAAGATGAGCTGTACAGAAGTAGATGGCCAGCTGCAGAGATGCCCCATTAACAACATCAACACAAACCAGGATATTGACAGTACTTGTGGGATCTCTGGAATATGTGATTGGTAAGCAAATGCAAAAAGAATGCATTTAAACTGTGATGATAAATGTCAGGTATCCATGGCTTGCTGTCTTATGATTCATGGTTGAAGTTCTTATTAAATCTCTGGACCCTTTTTTCAAGTTGAAAATGATCAGTTGGGCACTTCAGAGAATATCAATTCATGTTTCTAAAAGTAACAGACTTCCTGAAGTACATAAGGTATTTATATGATAAAAGGTATTTGATTGCTTTCTCTACCCCCCAAAAAAATATATCTTTTTATAAATGATTGCTTTTTCTGCCAAAAAAAAAAAATCTTTCTTTTTATAAACTTCAGTTTATAGTTTATGGAAACTTCTTCAAGCTACCTAAAACTACTTACAAATCAATTCACGTCTGCTTGTCTATCCACTGGTAGACTGAGGGCCTCTATCTTAACGGACACATGACTTCATATATTAATCAAATGAGCCAACAGCATCTGGCAGTGAAAGATTAACCATGTCTCCTTCTTCAGTTCGTTGGAAACTCTGATTGTTTCCCTAAGGTCATTTATAATAGTAGAAGCAAAAGAAATTTTTAAGGCTGCTGTTCAGGAAATGGCCGTGTATTTTTACTTTGATGCACCTTTTCTCCTAAAGCATACATTATGTGCATAACACGTGACACACCCTAGTGAAAACTAACTTCTGTTTACCCTATTCTTCTACCCTGTTCACCGCATATGCTATAATTGTATTTTGAAATATTTTTAATTTCATCTTATTTTCTTCCATCCACTCTCTTGCATTCACCTAGCTGTGGTGAACTTACCCTTCTAAAGCTAGGAGGTGTACAATGACTGTTGGAGAAGTCAGAGAGCAAGAAATTCAGCTTTATCTTCTACAAGCAAGGAGCACAGAAAGAGAAATTTCAAACTAGGTTTACAAGGCAGCAATTGCAGTGCCATAGAACCCCACAACAAATCGTGCAGGGCAGTCTAGATAACAACACAGTGAAAATCTCCTGTCCCCAGCCCCCCAGAATCCTGAACTGGCAAGGTCAAGGCCTAGACCTACGAGGCCAGTTACATCTTTCAACACTTTGACTACATGACTGAATGCTGCATTATTATGTGGGCTATATATTCCAAGTGGTCTTGATCCTCTGCTATTTACATATTTTCAGTTTCATTTAATAAAACAGATTTAGTGCTACCTACGGTGGATGCATTCAAAAATCAAGGAACAAGTAGAAAGTTATACAAGAGAGTTTAATAGTAAACATTAAATACTTTTTACTGTAATTACATGACTGGTAAAAATCAATACTACTTAATTTCCAGTACTAAAAGAGAATTAGCAGGAGAAAGGACTAGGTTTCTAACAAGTTTACTACATGCCTATTGGAATTTATGGCTTCTTTTCACATATGGCATAATAAAGGCTTTTGCATATCTGTATTTCTGCAATCTAAATGATGTTAGTGATGTAACTTAAGCCAAATCCAAAATGCTAGAATTCTTTGTGTTTGATTCTAGGCCATAACAGCTAATCTTTAAGCAGTAGGTGAGCTGGATTTCTCAGGAGAACTTCAGAGTTTAACTGTTCTGTAAACTGCAAAATGAAAACGAAACAACTGCACTGCATGCCATTCAGTCTTTTTTATTATAAAAGGCTCGCAAGGTTAAGCAGAGACTTTCAACTTGTTTTTAGTTTGATGTCAACTGTTTCCGTGTTTCTCTGTCACAGTGGCTATGAATACTTCTTTGATGATCTCCTTATCCAAGTGCCTACCTGTAAAGAGAAAAACAGGTTAGCTATTTGTATTTCACAAAAAGCCATGCATGAACCTACAGGTCTTCTCAACAAAGAAAATATTTATTGTATCAATGAGTGAAAATAGAACTTTGATAAAATTAAGCTGCTGGTAACAAGCTTAACTTTACATTTTACGTGCAACACCACATTTCAAGCTGTACATGGAAAAGAGGAAAATTAGGAGGTTTTTTGGTCATAAAAACACTTTGCAAAGCACAGTATCAAGCCAGAAATAAGAAACATGCAACCCCAGTGTTAAAAGCTTTTCAGAAACAAATCGTATTTTGTACACTTTGATGACTATAATCACCTTCCTCACCACTACTGAATGTGCTCAAATAATCAAACTATTCCCAACAACGTTTATATTTAAGTATTTTCAAAATAATCTTAAATATGCCTATATAATTTATGAATACTTATTATGTTATTTTATTTCACTAAAAAGGATAGCACAGATTCTCCTCAGCTGCAATAAAAAAACCAGGAGGTCCTCAGGTATAAACCTTGGAGTGAAGGTTATACTGAACATCCCCTCACTGCTGTTACTCTGGCTAGTTTAGGCTGGTTGCTTTTTACTGGACAGGTCCCAGGACCACCTGCTGAAAGAAACAGCTCCTTAAACTTACACAAAGAGATGCATAATTTATTTTTACCTATTAAAACCAGTCTATTTGTTCTCTTTTCATCTTCCTTCCATTCTACTGCAGTTTCCTCCAAATCGTAGAGCTCGTGGACACCTTGGACTATCACTTGATGAGATTTGCCTTGAATAGATACCAGTCCCTTATCAGAAAAATAACTGTTAGGGTATATAAACAAATCTTTAAAGAGGAAACACTTAAGGGAGGGAAAAACAACTCTGAAAGTAGGCAAACAGGGAAAAGTATTTCTGTAAACTATGCACCAGTTAATCCAAATGACAATGCAGTACGGTCACCTCTTGTAACATCCATTTTCGTATCTTTTGAGTTTGCTGAAGACTTAACAATTACGCTCTGACATACTCTACCTTCATTTGGACAGTTACCTACTACGTTTGAGTAAAATAAAACATCATCTGCTACCATGCCGCTTTAAATATATGCATGAAGTGTGTTCCTACGAAAGACTGATTGCCAGCCAAAGATGATGTAAAATGAGCAAAAATGTTGAGATAATTCCGATTAAGCTCTCATGCTTAGCATTAATGCTATTCTGAAAAAGAACCTCTGGATACTGGAGAAAGAACTAACATTTGTGAGGTAAAATGGATTTAGCAATGGAATTAGAATGGATTCCTGTCAGACTGAGCCCATTAACCCACATTCTAGAAGTTGCATTAAAGAGTTTCCATCACTTTGTGTAAAACTTTGTAAAATACTCTAGTGGCACACATTCTGTCAAACACTTCTACACTTCCCTAAGGAAGTAAAAAAAATATTGAGCTAAGAATATTTCATGAAAAAAAGATCTGCATTTGACAAACTAGTTGGAATTCTACGACTGTCACTGCCAAAAGGATTATCACTGCAGGCAAAATATAAACATAAAAGCAATAAACTTTGGAACCCATTCTATAATTAACTGGGGTTTGTTTGCTTTGGTGTGTTTGTCCATGACTGAGGCTCAGCACACAGTATGTTATTTGCCTCAGATCTCCTGAAGAATTACTTTCATTCCAATGCTCAGTACAACAAAAGCATACTTGTGCACAGCAGTACTGTTTTCAGACAGCTTAAAATGCCATCAGTGGCTAGTTTCTTCTATTTTTAGGAGGGGGAAGACAAGAATCTTCAGTTTTGATGCTGAAAGATCAAAGAATACAACCTTTCTTCCAATGAAGTAAAAATAATTACGTTGCTATCCATGACACACAAGTATTCTCAGAAAACAAACCAGAGCATATTTTCTTGTATTTCTCAAACCTTACTAACTGACAGACTTGATTTTTACTTTTTAATGATAGTCCTTTAAGGAAAATGAAAATATATCCTAAAATGTTACCTACGTTCACCTCAAAACCATGCAACAGAATCACATATGAAGTGTTCATGAAGACGAATACATGTATGTATGGGTCTCATCTTTAAAACTGTGGTTTGACATATTAGAAAAAGTTTTTAAGTGTAGACCACAACTAGTATTGTGCTGCTTTGTTATGTTGAATTCAACTTCTGCGTATT
This sequence comes from Anser brachyrhynchus, assembly GCF_964034855.1. NCBI lineage: Eukaryota > Metazoa > Chordata > Aves > Anseriformes > Anatidae > Anser > Anser brachyrhynchus. The sequence goes on from NC_137697.1 coordinate 23,091,812, forward strand.
ACGTCAATAACTGTAACTACAGATAGCAACCTATAGTTAGAACCCTAGATAAGGAGACGTTTATGCGAGATGGATGAAACCTTTCAGAGCAAAGCAGGTGAAAAATGAAGGACTGACTTTGTTATGTCCTGCTCATTAATCCTGCCACATTGTGTGTTGGGGATGTTTGGGACTGCAAGTCTTCCCTTTGAGTTCACAACAAGTAGGATCAATGTTTGCTTCTCTGTCAGCTATCTCCTTTTGAGTTGCTCCACTGGCCAGCAAAGAACAAGCTGTCTCTACAAGGAACAATGACAAACTGCTATTCTCCCTTTTGTCTGCTCTGCTCCAGCACTGCCTTTGATAGCTCTGTAACTGACAGTACATTTTAAATGTAAAAGAGGGAAAGGACAAAACAAATAAGTTGGTCATTTCAGACTAACCTTCAGTCTTATAACATCCATGGCATGTCCAGTCTTATCTTTCACATTCTTCTCCCACAGAAGATTCTATAAAGAGGAAAAATGTTTTCATAAACAGAATAGTGTGGGATGACTTCCTATACAAAGCCACAATGACTTCAGTTGACAGTGATGTATTATTTACCTGTATAAAGAGATTCAGGTTTTCTTCTTTTATATCTCCTAGAACTTCAAATGTTACTGTCATTATACCCTGCAAATGAAAAGACCAAGTTGTTACTACTGAATGGCATAAACATTTCAATACATTAATTTTAAAAGTTAGCATTCTTTATAACTTGGCCTTATAGAAAAGAAAGTAACTATCTACTACTCCATCCCAAATTACAACAAAATAAAATAAAATCTCCATTTCTCTTTTGCCCTAATATGCTGGATTTTTTGGTTCTGTTTGGGTGTGCACTTAGGGGGCATAACCAATACTCTGGACAGGCTAATACCATCATATTCTATGGCAAAACTCTTTGCTGCAGGTGATGTTAGCTCTCAAAGAAAGCCTAACAATTCCAAATCTTAAAGGCCAGTAAGCTCAATCATATAACTAAGTTTAAAAATGCTATTTTCTTGGCCTACTAATCCTTGTCATTTCTGCTTCTCATCACAGTTCTATCAAATGAAAAATCATCAACGTACTTTTCATCTATGAGTACTTTCCTTTCATAAAAAAGCTTTTTACAAATAAACAATGTAGGAATAGATTCCGGAAATAAAGATGTCTGAAGTTTTATTCCAAACCAACCACCAGCTACCAGTCAGAAGCAGCTACTGTAACAGAAGCTGACAGTAAGAATGCAGTTTGGGATTTACATTTTGTTCAAAAATAAAGGAAATCATATGTCTTCTTAATGTATTTTTGCAAGTACAACCTCTCAATGGCATAAAAGCACACAGAAAATGTTTACTGTACAACCTAAAAATCTTTCAGATTAGTACTTTCGGAAAATTGCTAATTCAATTTAACAAAAATAAATAAAAGCAATAAGCAGCGAATCTACGTGTTTATCCAATGCCCAAGAAATCTCACCAGAACATCCAAGCGCTAACACACTTCAAGCAACTTCAAAACAAGAGAGATAGCAGTGCACTACTTTGTGCACAGCGTATTTTTTCCGTTGACCTTCCACATTAAGTCAATAAACACACTTTATCATTCAACAGGGACTTACAGCCTACTGTGAGAGGAGCGTTCTGCTCTCATTTATGCCTCATTTGTCTCACCAGCTATCTTAAAACTGTGGTTGTTGAACTAGACAGGGATAATAACAATGAATTCTGTTTCCTGCTGGTTGAATGGCTCCACACTACAAAACCAGCAAGAAATCTCCATAGTGATACAAGTATACTATGAAAATTGCAACATTCAGGAATGCTTCTACTGTACTTCAGACTATTATTACAATAACTGAACCCTGTTAAGACAAACATAAGTTTTTATTAAACAAAAACCTATGAATTTAAGATTCAGATCATAATTTTAGTTAAGCAAGAAACTGTTTTATATTTAATCTTTAGTTCCAAGAGAAAACTATAACCATCTTTCATGTTTTTGAGACTATCAATTTCACAGTCAAGACTTGCAGTTCAAAAGGAAAACTACAGGTATCATATGTACTGCATTTTAACTTGAAAATTAAATTCAATCATAACAACTTTCTCCCACGTGCCTGGTGATAGGATGAGGGGGAATAGGCTAAAGTTGTGCCAGGGGAGGTTTAGGTTGGATATTAGGAAGAACTTCTTTACTGAAAGGGTTGTTAGGCATTGGAATGGGCTGCCCAGGGAAGTGATTGAGTCACCATCCCTGGAGGTCTTTAAAAGACGTTTAGATGTAGAGCTTAGTGATAAGGTTTAATGGAGGACTTGTTAGTGTTAGGTCAGAGGATGGACTAGGTGATCTTGGAGGTCTCTTCCAACCTAGACGATTCTGTCGTTCTGTGAACTTTCTAAAAAGATGGCACACTTTTCTAGTCTGCTGCATAAAAATAAAAGTTTGGTTTTTTTTTCCAGCCCCTTAGAGAGCTCTTATAAGTGGGTGAAGTGCACCAGACTGGGGATACCTTGAAGATGTTGGTGGCCCATCACTGATCCATAGAGCAGGGTACCTGTACATAGACTGGGGTCATGGGTGACCCGTGGAGCAGGCATACCAAGGAACTGAGCAGTGAAAAAAAACATTACGTAAAAAACAGCAGAAAGCTACAATGCCGTATCTCCATTCCTCCATGGAGAAATGTTGACGGACTCAAAAACCTACTAGGAAGGTAAGAAAATTTCACACTTGTAAACAGAGAGGGTAGGTGTTCAATCATCCATGTATTTCTTTTGATACCAAACAAGGTATCAGTAACTTTTTATGACTAACACAATATTAAGTAAAAGTCCCCAATGATAGTTGGGGAACAGGTTGCCCAGAGAAGCTGTGGATGCCCCACCCCTGGAGACGTTCAAGGCTGGATGCCCAGGCTGGATGGGGCTTTGGGCAACCTGGTCTGGTGGGAGGTGTCCCTGCTCACGGCAGGGGATTTGGAACTAGGTCATCTTCAAGGTCCCTTCCAACCCAAACCATTGTGTGATTCTCTAACTGATGGGAAGGTTATGTTGAGCTCAATCCTTCCAAACACACAAACATGACCTCTGTCAAGGGACTGGGCAGAAGTGGCAATTTGTCCACAGTTGCTTGGACTACCACTTGACTTTACAGGAGAGGGGTAAAGAACCCTGAAAAGGTGTTATCACCGAAGCCACGGCCCCAGAGCTCTGACATCTGGACACTGTCACTCTTGACCCTCTAGTGTTACCTTCCACCTGATAAAATAGTGGGACATCCTACAGGCACTTGAGTGACCTACAGCATCATACTATGGGTAGCATGCAGGTGTGAGATCAGCCTCACAGCAAAGCATGACGAAACTGCAGTAGCGAAAGTGACAGTAGGGGATGAAAAACCTCCCTGCTCCCACCCTACAAACCATGACTTCGAGGTGGCAGAAAGTCCTTCAAAGATCTATAGATCTCAGTTAAGTAATTGCAAGCTGAGGAGAAAGATCTGAGCTCAGCTAGAATGCTTATAGGATGTGGAGCAAACTCTGGGAAATTTAAGTCATCGGATGTATCATTTTACTCTTCAACTGGGGAAATGCCCATGCTGTATCAAATGAACATCGTTCACCACACATTTCAGGTCCTGAGTGAAACTACAGCTGCTAGACTCTGATATACTGGATATCCAGTAGTGATGTTACTCTGTGTTTGTACTTTTTAATGGTTTTGTTTGAGTATTTGCTCATATACTAAGGTATAGTGAATAAACTAAACAGTTGAGTGTCTTGGTTTGGTGTTTTACAGAAATAGGGCCTAAACCTTGCAGTAAGCACTACTAATCTCTGTAACGTACAGCAAAGGGGAAAAGGGTAAAGTCTACAAAGGAAATAGGTAAACTGTTACACTGCTAACCCCCACAATCCAGTTGAAGGAGTATGCAATGGAATTTTTCAAGTGTATATTCAGACTGCTACACTTTTATACCTATGCTCTGATTCTTAGAGGCAACAGGTGAAATATGATGTAGGTATAAACTCAGTTTCTGATGATATAAGGGGTGGAGCATATAATCCACGTATGTTCACACAGCTCTTACACAAGCATTTCTAATACGTGTAAGCTTACAAGATTTGTGTAGCAGGAGGCTGCACTGGTGAGGTATGTGGGAGGAGGCCATCAGCTGCCTGGTGTCTCTCAGGACCTGTTCCAGTCAGCTTTGAAACTGTACAACAGCGAAAAATAAAAACAAAAAAATAATCCCACTAAATCTTCAGCCATTCAGAGAAGTATATGGCACCCTGTTAAAACAGAGAGAGACAACTCCAGTCATGTGGGACAGCAGATTCTTTGGAGGAGGCACAGCATGCCAAAGGGGTTACACATACCCCTGAGGGATGGCAGCCTGTGCTTTATCCACAGCACAACAGAACTCCGCAGGGACTGCAGCACGTGGGTGAACCAGAGGGCAGTAGCACCACAGAAAAGTCACTGAACAAACATCCCCAACCTCTTATGCCAGTCATTGCCTTGCTGGATGAACTTGGATTGACTAAGTGTAACCCACCAAAAAAAAATAGGGCAAGCTGAGGGAAAGAAGGGCAGAGAAAGCGGTATTCACTTACGCATTTGTGTAACTGTTTTGAAGTTTTCTGTTGTTGTTGTTTTTGTTTGTTTGTTTTTTCCCAGTATTAAATCAGTAGGCTTTTGTTGCCTGGCAATAAACTCTATAGTTCCCTTTTTTAAAAAAAATTGTTTTGCTTTTGGCAAGGTTCTAAGCAAAACAAAACAAAAAGACTGATTACAGCAGTTGGAAAACCAAAAAGAAACCAAAAAAAAAGAAAATGAAAAGGGAGCTTTACTAGTAAAACCTGTATATCAAGGATAAGACAGATGCTTGAAAGCAGCATTTAGCCCAAAACTGTTTGTATTCTGTAGGGATGACAGACCAGATCCTTTTTCCTTGAGTCTGTGTTAGAAATTCAATTTGCAAACCACAAAGAATACTTTATTTGCTCTGTATATAAACAAAAGCCATGAAGGCAGAAATGCGTTTTACAGCTGCATTATGCAAGCATAATTTTATTACACACAGGGATAGAAGATTTCTGCATTGACATAAATACACATTGGGTTGCAGATCTGGAAAAACAGAACATTTTAGAGTTTGACAAACTAAAAATAGTATCAACGTAACTGTTCCTAATTTCTACCATACACATACTTGTAAAATTTACAACTAGTTTAGGGTAAAATCTACTTGACTATTACAAGTCAAACTGTTGCTATTCCTTGTGAAAGCAATGGCTAGCACTCAGAACAGGAATATACACCCCCTTAACCTCCTAGTTAAGTTTTAATAAAGCTTCAAAAAATGCAAAGTACGTACACAGACTATTTGGACACAAAACCTACAGGATAGAGATCAGCTATAAATTCATGACTCAATTCTGCAAATATTGAAGAGTAGTGTTTTTTGTCTGTTTCAATAACCGTCTCCAATATACCTGAGTAAATGATGTGACTGCCTGCAACAGTGTAACTCTAAGCTATTTTTGATAGTGTAATTTACTATATACATTTAGAATGTATCTACAAAGTACACTGCAGTAGACATTCAAGGTAATCTTCCAGAGGTATTAAGGCATTCTACTACCTAACTGAAACTTTCTGAAAAAGTAAGATGATGAGCATGCAATGGTTGCAATTATCCTCAACAATTCTCTTACAAACAGACTGAAGCAGTGTCTTTGGTAGTTACCTTATCTAAATGTGCTTGTGTTGTCTTCACATGCTCAAGTTTTTTCTGCAAACTGAAAATAAGTAAAATTAAATGTCGCATTTGAATAGTATGGATGTAATGTCATTATTTTGAAGTTTACACAAACTCTTCAGTATTGCAGAGCAAAACTAAAATACCAAATATCACACTCAGAATAACCTTAAACTGTTAGTTCCGTATTAATCTCAAAATAGTTACATTTAATTACATGGTTTGATCTTGTTAATGGTTTGTGTTAGAAAGTTTGTCACAGTTTACCTGTTGTATTTCCACTCAACACATTACTGACAATCATATAATATTATTTTTATAATGTACAAAACAGATTTTTTTTTCTACATTAGAAAAAAATTTAAAAGTGTGTGATAGAGGAAGGAGTGATTGATGTTCCAGCCTATATGGTCAACATATTCTTGTTTGAAGTTGTAGGATTAAAGCTGTGCATCAGCTAAAGAGCTAACAAAGTGTCTCTAATCACAACAGACTAATCAACTGTCAGACTGACTTAAAAGATTTGGAGATCCGTTTTTATAAACAGGCTAACAGTATTGCCCTCTAATTCATTTTTAACAATCGTGTCACTATGTAACTTCCATTGAGAAGACAATGAAACAGGTAATAGTTTGAATTAAAAATACTGTTGTGAAACAGCAAATCACATTAAACACATGGAAGCTTATAAACATTTTTCTGACAAGAACAGTTGCAACACTAGACAGTACTCGCTCAAAAATAAATTCATTATAACTATGGATTCAACATCGTGGAGTCACACACTGCACAGGTGTGCTGAGGTTCAAATACAAGAAAACACAACCTCAGAAAGAAACTATTTTACATGAAAAAAGGATCACAATATTGGCGCTGTGACTTCAGTCACAGCAAGATGACAAAGATTTTTGGAAATCTGGTGAAAGCGGACCGAGGAAAAACGTGAAATTTACGAACTGGTAAGAATGAGCTTAAAAAGTTTCAAAAAGTTCACATGCAAATACGCTATTTAGCCAAGTTAATCATCAGGGTGTCTTGACACTGATAGAGTTCAGTGTTATGCTTTTCTCCTTCCTTTTTTGGTTCTTCAGAAAATAAAAACTCATGAATAAATAATCAAAATACCAATTTAAAATTATGCTCACTAGCACACCACCACATTTTATACTTTTGTATTTTTATAAAAGAAAAAAAACCTTCTGGTATCAGGGGGATGTCTTTATTACTGTCAGCGACACAGAATATTTTTAAAAAATAAACTTAAGTATTAAATTATCACTCAAGGCATTCACCAATCTGAAACATGCCTGAATATTACAATTCCTTGTTTGTTTGCTTAAAACATAAACACAGATTATAGTACGAATTAACAGTATACTTAAGTATTTATACTTCAAATAAGAACAATGTTGATACTCCTTTGTGTATGAGCAAAAGTAGGAGCTTGCATCATTAGTGCAAGCAGGGAAAACTAACTAGAATCTGTCCATGTAGTGGACATTAGCTATCAAAAGTACTTTAGGAAAAAAAAAAAAAAGTACAAAACTATTGCTTGTGAGAATGAAATCAGTACTATAACACTAAGTGAAATACTACATGCCAGCTTCTATTCAACTCCAGTGAACAGCTCACTCCTACTGCACAGCGTGTCTTCTAATTTAAAATTGGTCCTCTCTTCAACCTTAAAGAACCTGGGGACTTCAGGGAACCAGGAACATATTATACAGCATTTGCAGTGGCTTAGAATGCTATGGAACTTCAGTCCCTCTTGGTTTTCTGTGAAAACTAAGAAGGTCTCCAGTTCTTCGTGATGTGAAGTGAGAAAATTTTTCAAAATCCTGTAAGTTTTAAAAGAAACTTACAAGTCAGAAAAAAAAAAAAAATCAAAATCTGATTTATTAGTAGTAGTATTAAAGCAAAACTTAAAACCTTAAAAAAAACTTCTGTTGCATGCATGTCCAGTGGAAAAAAAACTGTTATTTATAAAGTGAGAATGTTAAACAACCGACTTAACTAGAATTTGTACCAGAAACCCTGATGTAGACTTTGCCAGCATATATCTATTTCATGCCTGTATTTATACAATGAACATTATTTCTGATAAAAGACAGTGAAATTCTTGCCATACCTTATTCCAGATAGACTGTCAAAAGCATGCAGGTCCAACACATTGGAGAGATCAACTCTATACAAGGGAAGAAAAAAAAAGCTTTGTATTTTTACTGCATTTAAAGATTTTGCATAGTTCAATGAATCATCTTTGAAATAGCTTTATGTTTCTGTGTTTTTTTTCTGGTCTATTATTCTAATGCCACCAAACACAAGTAGCTAGCCTTAATTTTGGACTTCGGTGGTTGGCGTTCTCTACTACAGCAAAAAGCAGCTTTTAGTTACACAGTCACACAAGCACAAAAACAGAACTTTGAACAACATAGTTTAAAAAAATAAAGGTCAAGAAAGTATTTCCAGAAATATAAAATCCCTCATGATGGCTGCCTGAATAATGTAAAGTTCCCATACAAGAAAAGGAATCTTGAAGTTCTTCCTGCAATTATTCTGCACCCTTAATATTTACTAATATAATTCTACAACACACGTGTGCACTAAAAAAACTGGCAGATACACAAAATACTGCTGAAATACATGCAGTTATACTGACACACAGCCAAGAGAGCTGAAGTTTTTAAGTTCACAACTTGAGTTAAGTACATTCCCCTTCATCAAACCACTGACTGGCCCCTTCTGTACTGGATTCCTGCAGCTTTATTAAAAATAAGAGTCTATATCTATTTTTTAGACGTTTCAGTGCAAGTGTATCTGGCGTGTACCACCGTGAGACCGAAGCAGCAACTTCGGCATTTGCAGCCCTGGACAAGAGCTGGCTGAGAAAAATCCACATTGCTTGGCCACTGAATTCTCCGAACTAGAAAACCATGAGTACTTACAGGCTGTCATTTTCAGAGAGTGGATTTCAGGAGAACATAAAAGCCATACACCTAGAAACAAAGTTATTTAAAAGCTATTCTATCTAGAGACCTTGTTTGAGAACATGGGATGCTGAGACTTCTTTTCGGAAATGGCCATAGTTTGATTTTATTTTTCAAACACTGGTGGAACAAGGTGGAACACCAAAACCTCGTTCAGCAGAACAACCAAGCTGCATCTGCTCAAATAATCACTAGAAATATGCTATGATGCAAATGTTACTACGACGAATTTCAGCTCTAATATCTGAAGCTAAGACTGATGAAAAAACATAATTTGAAATAGGCAGCACCGATCATATTTACTTTTAAGAATAGCTACCTGGAACACCTGCATAAAAATATTTTGTTTTATAAAAGAAATATACTCATTTGATTTGTAACAAAGGTTTCACTGCTAATAGCAACTGACAGCTTTATAAACATATTTAACATGGCTGAAGACCAGGAATACATTTACAGACAAGACATTAAAAAGAGACTTCTAGAGTGTAGCCAGTATTACTGTATTATTATGAAACTTTAATATCCAACAGTAGCTTTACAAAGCCGTATCTAAGATGAAAGGTTTATAATGTAAAATGCATAACAAACCCTCTATAAAGTTCAAGACTAGCTTCAGTGCAAACTGTTTGTCCTCAGCAGTCTTCTGAAAACTCGTATTTGGTTTATAGAAACACAAGAAATTGTTTTTACATGTTGGATTTTGTGGGACAAAAACCGTAATTAAAGAAAAATGTTTTCAAATGATAATAAATTATTTTGGTGCCTATTTCACTTCTGAAATGTATCACTCACTAAAGAATATTTATTGGTAAAATAACAGTTATCACTGAGGATTGTACCTGAGGTCCACTTAATTTAATCTCTCTAACATTGGCTGGCATCAAACACTCACAGAAAGTACAGATGTGAACATTACGCCTCACACACAGGATTTCCCTAACCCTCCATGGACAGATACTAATTCAAGCCTCAAAGCAGTAAATTTAGTATGCTCTTCAAAATTGGTAGCCACTATAGATTTCTTTTTTTTTTTTTGGCACATTACAAAAATTGGCCCCAAAGTTGTAATCATCTCCTTCAGGCAGTTAGACCGGTACACATTAATAAAGTTATATCCTGCATAAATTGTGTAAGAGCTTTCTTCCCACCCCCAAACACAAAGAATTCTGTTGATGATTTCTGTTCTCTGCCTTGCAGCAAAAGAACATGGAGCTCTTGATCCGCTTTCTCAGTATCACTATTTTCACTAAAACTCTCATGTTGTCCCTTCTTTGATTTCAGCTTGAACAATCTATTACAAGTCTTTTTTCATAAAGACTTCTTTCCTAAGCCCTAATTTACTTCTCCACTCTTTGCCACGCATAAAATTTCCCATTCCTCCTAAGATGAAATCCAGAATTTTAAGAATTTATATAATGTTCTGAAATGCTTACTTAACAGGAGAAAAGGGAAATGCTACAACTGCATCTCTGCAACTCCATCACTTCACAGCATTTTTACACTTGCTCTTAACCTTAAGGAAGATGCTAATATCTTTCAATCTTTTAATATAGAATCACGGAAGGGACCTTAAAGATCAGCCAGTTCCAACCCTCCCTGCCATGGGCAGGGACACCTCCCACCAGAGCAGGCTGCTCAAAGCCCCATCCAGCCTGGCCTTGAACACCTCCAGGGATGGGGCATCCACAGCTTCTCTGGGAAACCTGTTCCAGTGCCTCACCACCCTCTGAGTGAAGAATTTCCTCCTAACATCTAATCTAAATCTCCCCTCTTTTAGTTTGAAGCCATTCCCACTCGTCCTGTCGCTGTCTGCCTGAGCAAAAAGTTGCTCTCCATCTTTTTTGTAAGCCCATTTTAAGTACTGAAAAGCTGCAGGGAGGCGTCCCTGAAGCCTTCTCATCTGCAGGCTGAACATCCCCAGCTCTCTCAGACTTTCTTCACAGGAGAGGTGCTCCAGCCCTCTGATCAGCTCCGTGGCCCTCCTCTGGACTCGTTCTAACACATCGATGTCCTTTTTGTTCTGGGGAGCTCAGACCTGGACGCAGCACTCCAAGTGGGGGGCCTCAGTGGGCAGAGCAGAGGGGCACAATCCCCTCCCTCCACCTGCTGGCCACTCCTCTGTTGATGCAGCCCAGGATGCAGTTGGACTTCTGGGCTGCAAGCACACACTGCTGGTTCATGTCAAGCTTTTCATCCACCAGAACCCCCACATCCTTCTCCGTAGGGCTGTTCCCAATGAGTTCTTTACCCAGATGCTACACTTATGCTATACTTAAAGTATATACATACATTAAGTGAAGAAATGTCACTGCACAGAGGTCATGTAAACAGCGATCTCAAAAATAAGATACTCAAATGTGGATATTGTAAAATTTGTAATCAACTTTTACCTCAGAAACAACTGGGCCTCACAAGTTACTCTAAATACAAGATCTGGGTCACAAGTTACGAGAAAAACTGAATTCCTGCCTGTAACACTCCCTTAAAAATCTGCTATGTTTTTGGAATATACTGAAGCCATTAAATTATGTCCGCATTAGCATTTCTCAGAAACTTTCCAAATGCTATTATTCCCAAAGTAACAGCATTACTAAAAAGCAATTTTAATAATTAAAAGTTACATTCATATTAAACTTAGACCAAAATGCAGGTTTTGCTAAAATAACATCCATGAAACATGATTTGGTACCTAGTAATACTGGCCAATCTAATACCTTGATCTTTGCGTCTCTAGAATTTTAGCAAATCCATTTACTGACCTAAAATAAAACAGAAAAAAGCAGAAGTGTAAAAGCAATTGTAATAGACAGATTGAACAATCTGACCATGTAAAAAAGCACAAGAAAGAGCACCGCAACAACTCCAATGCCATTATTAACAAATCGAACAATCCCACAGATATCCCAAAAGGCTTTGCTTTTGTGACTTTTTTATACCATAAGATTGAACTTCACAAGTTCTAACAACAAAATTAGTGAATATAGTGTTTTCTTATGTGAGACTCCTCCTGATAGATACTGAAACACATTTTGACTTTTTTTTGTTTTAGAGGAACCATTAATAAAGTAGCAAGGTATTTCTCCATTTTAATATTTTGTTTATCAGTTTATTGAGAAAGATGGCACAAGCCTTTGATCGCTCATTCAGTTCAAACCACTGGTTCTTTTACACCCAAGACAATTATTTGGAATATCTTCTATAACCCTTTGTATTTGCTAACGAAAACATATCTACTAACAGATTCTCCCCCTCCTACAAATGGTTAACTCAAAAATGGTAACAGCTGCCCCGAAATAAAAGAAAGTAGACACTTAAGACAAAGGCCTTCCCTTAGCAGATAATATCAGATCTTATGTAGGCAAGCTGTTAAGACTGTGGAAGCTCATAAATGTAATGGACATGTCTTTTTAAAAGTCTCTTTTGCAGTCTCTTTTTCACTGCTGACTAAACGATGTATCAGAATAATCATGAGATCTAACTTCTGTATTAGCAGTAAGAACTGTGGTTACACAGAAAAATAACATTTGAGCCAGTACAGCGTTACAGGTACACCAAAAGTTTCATACCTGACAGATGTTCTGACTTTATTCAATTCTTCCCCTGAAACCAAATCTGTTTTATTGATGATTATAAGATCAGCTAATGCAACCTGCCTATATGTTAAGAAAAAAAATAAAAGACACTTGAACAAACAAATTATTTCTGTAAGGCAGAAGCAACATCTCTCCCACATGAACACAAAAGTATTATATTGTTAGTAAAGAAGAGCAAGCGTTAATCAAACAAGAACATCATGGAGTATAACTACAATACTATTGACTTCACCTTCGTGTAACTCCTCTCCTTTGACAGAATTGGAGACTACTAAGCTACAAAGGCTTGATGTAGAAAGGCTAAAAAAAAGTTATCTACTCCAAAGTGTTTGGTGATTTATGAACCTAATTCTCTTGCATGTACTCTTCATAAAGTGATATCGGAAGTCCCTGCTTTATGAAGACTGCTATTACTACAATTACATTTACTCATTGTGGCTCCACATTTAATAAACAAAATATTTCTCTATCTCCCATTCTACTTTGACTATCTGACAGATCCTAACGTCATTCTTTTTTGCCCCCAGTACAGGTTATTTCCCCATATTTTATGTAAAATTCCATCTCTCTTAAAACATGTATTAGAAGAGTTAGGATGGAACATGAACTCACTTTTGTTTTCTACCTCATTAGATCAATGTAGATTGGTGTGAAAGTAAAGAAGCAAAAAGATTTATAAAAAAATTTAATGACCTTCCATATCCTTCCATAACTCAACATACAGTTCCAGTTGCTGACAACAATAAAAAATAATTAGTCTTTATATCCATACCGAGATGCTTCATTGACAAGGCCTTCTGGTTTCTCCTCTGTCAAGTGCTAGACAAAAATTAAAACAATTGGATTAAGGATGTTCAAATAACGGTCAAATTCATTTGCGCATAAAGTAAGCCAAAAACATTGCAGCCAAGGTATGATTTTCAACAAGAAATAACAATGACTACATCTTGGTTATTTTAATTACTTTTTAAAAGTTTATATACTCATCATTACAGAAGCTTAACTTTTCTTTAATGAAAACTTTTTTTAATTTTTTTTTTATTAGAATGCCGAAGAGTTGGAAAATTATATTATAGTATTTATATTCAGTTAATTCACGATAAATCTGAAAACTAAAGTCACCATGACATATAGTAACCATGGAAAAAAATATTTGAATTTTAAAAGTACAGTGATTTTCCTAACAAGTGTGATGTCATCTAACGGTTAAAGATGTACTAGGCTTGCAGTACAGGAGTGCATACTACTCCAAAAAACTTGAAAACCTATATATTTATAGTAAAAATTCACAACTCTTTCTGGGTTTGTATGTATAAACTACTCCTTGGCGAGTCTGCCCATCACCACTGTGCACTGCCTATGCAAGCAGTAACTGGGCAAAATAATTAGTCAGCACTGCCAAGAAAAGCAGTATCTGGTTATGCTGCAGGAGCTCAATGTCTTACCACCTGCAGCTTTGTACTACACTTGTGTGCCCAACAACGTCTCCCACAGAATTAAGTGAAAGAGAAGAAAATGCCCCCATTTCAATCAGCAGTGCAAAGTGTAGCAACTTAAAACCATATTTTCATCAATAATTTAGAGCAACAGACTTCATACTCTAACAGAAGACATTCAGCTACAAGCCATCTTTTGCACACCCTGCCATTAAGGCAGTAATGCCTCAGAAGCATCACAAACACCTGGAAGAGTTGAAATTTTAAATTGACATAATATTTAAGAGTGCACCTCTGATGCTTTACATATCTGGGAAGATCATCCTGTGCATTCCTTCATCAGCTCTAAATGTATCAGGAGTATTATTTTAAAATCAATTTCTTGAAGACACAGGAATACCAAATGAAAGTGTAATTAATTTTCATTTGAAATGTGTCAATTAACAAAATTTAGAAAACTATTGTTTAAGTGGAACTTAATTAAAGCAATTGTTAAAAAATATTTGTCAAAATGAACATTATTGCAATAACTTTTTTAACGTTGCAAATCTTTTTCAAATATGTAACAAAGCCAGTACCTTACCTGCAATCCATGCTTTGCATCAACGACAGATATAATGCCTAAAAGAGAATATCAAAATGGAGTAAAACTGTTAGCCGTTTTCAGCATAATTCAACAATTTCTTAGCTTCCTGTGCAACTAGTAAAATGACGGCATCATCACACTTAAAACTGCTCATAATACTTCCAATGCTTCCAATGCATCTCAACATTAGACTTGTCACTTTTTTTTGTTTTTGTTTAAAAAAAAAAAAATCTACTGAGCCAGGTAAGAGAAATTCATACCAGATGGATGCCTCTCCTTCTCCTTCCAGGCCAAAGCAAATTGGCAGAGAGATACTTCCACAGATCATTAAAATAAATTAAGGGGACTGACCAAGGTATACAGTTATTTTAAGTGACCAGGAATCTGCAATTGTCTTAGCAGAAACTTAGGAAGCTGTTTCCTACACAACTGAACGCTTCCTTGACTAGCTGGCTGTTTCACAGCCGAAACAAATTGTTACGGGGACTTTTTTTTAATCCAAAATCTAAGTTTTCTTCTAGCTAAAAACAACAACATTCAACATGCTCTTTAACTACTGACAGTTTATATTACAGTAAACTCAGATATTTAATGGAACAAGCAAATGTTAGAGCAAACAAGAGTACAAAAGACAAAAAAAACACAGAACAGAAGACAGATGAGTCCAGATACTAACTTAAGAGTTCAGAAAAAAAAAAGAAAAATGAAACATTGAATAAAAATAATAGAAACTGAATAGAAACTGTAATATTACTCCTGAGTAATGTTTAATAACATCTAACTAATGAGGTGTTTTGTTTTTGATTTTTTCCCCCTTGTATCAAAATCAAGATCTCTCATTATCTGATCCCTCTGCAAAACATACACAACTTTTGCTGGGTTTAGTGAACTGAAACAGCTCATCAAGTATACGAGCATCAGAGCAAGAAAATGGATCTCTGTTGTTAAATCTGGGGATGTGAGAACCAAGATTATGTCTTTCAAACATCTTCTGAAATCTTGCCTTAAATTATAAGAATACATTACACTAAACACGGGTACAGATAAACAAGCCTGCGCTGCTTACCATCAAGATAAATGTCACTTCCCAGCTCAGAATCAACCCAGAACATGGAGGCCACAGCTCCTAAGAAGAACAGTAAATTTAGCTGCAAAAATAACATTAATAGTGCTGTATTTAAAATTCTTCTCTTCCAAATTCAGGTAGCGTCACAGAGGTCAAGTACCCAACCACACATTTTATCTATCAGCTGCTACATTATATTTGTGTGCAGATCAACAGCTATGACTAAGAAAAGCTTTAAAAACCCCACACAGATGCACATAAGTTGTCTGAACTAGCTTAGTAACTCAGTAGTATTAACTCAGTGCTGTACTCATTGCATGGCTCCCTCATTTTTAAAGATTTCTGCACTACCCCCTTCACCCATTGTTTCCAGGTCACTGTGCACACATTTTATATATAAAAAAAGGGGGGGGGGGGGGGGGCATTTAAAAGAGATAAAACAGTTAAAGAAAAATGGTATTGGGACGTTTGGGAGAAATCAGCTCCCTCCCAAGGATCTTTTTTGCTTCACTGGCTTTACTAAAATGTCCTATGCAGCTTCTTACATCACAAATCAACAGTATGAAGAAAGTCAAGAATAACTGAAGACAGAAAAGAACATTTTCCTTATCTCAGATCTCCACAAGAAAACTTCTGGCCTAAAATATTTTAGGATAAATCAGGTTAACACATCTCTAACATAGGTTCAAACTGCAGACAAGTATTATACTGGAGGTTTAACAGCGTAAATCATGACTGATCAATCTGTCAAGGCCATTCCTGGCCTTCTTTTCTGATGAGTAATTTCTCTGTGGACCAGGGCAGTCCACCGCATGCCATTTACCTCAACTCTAGCAAAGTTTTCAACGCTGTATTCTAAGACATTCTTGTAAGCACACTGCAGCATTACCAATCTAAGCAGAAACACAACTAGACGAAACTGGTTGGACAATCAAAATCTGAAGGCTGCAGTTAATGGGTCACACCCTATTTGGAAGCCAGTATAAGCAGGGTATTGCAGGGGTCTATCCTGGCACCTGTCCTTTTCTAACCTCTTTAGCAGCAGTCCAGAGTAGGAGATAGAGGACATGCCTGCCAAGCTCACATTGAACATCAAACCGGGAAATGGACAGTCAATATGCTTAAGGGTAGGGCTGCCTTTCAGAGGGGCGGTCAGGAAGGAAAGGGCAATAGGAACCTGATGAAATTCAGCAAGAATGGTCAAGCCACACACTAAGGAAAAGCCAGCCCCTTGCAACTATACAGGCTAGGCAGCAGGTCTATGGAAATGGCCCTTGGGATCCTGGTCAGCAGAAGCTGTGCGATCAGTACGCCATGGGATTAAAGAAGGCCAACAGCATCCCAAGCTGCTGGAACAGGAGCATGGCTGAGGCAGGTCATCTTCCTCAATTCAGCACTTTTAAGACCATACCTGGATAGTACTTCCAGCATGGGGATCCCATGTACACAAAAAATGTCAATACACGTGTATGAGTTCAGCACAGGATCACAGGAACAAGGGGTTCAGACCACATATAGCAGAAATACGCTTTTTCACCATGAAAAGGCAGGCACAGAACAGGCTGACTAGAATTGTTCTATCACTCCCATTCTCTGACTGAATACCCTGCAACCTGATCTTATATCTTACGCTGCTTTGAGCAGGAAGTTGGACTAAAGACCTCCCAGCATCCTTTCCAACCTGAAATAGTCTGTGATTATAAAAAATATAAATGTAAAAATTACGTAACGTAAAACAGAACATACTAAGCTGATAAGCCTAGAAGAAAAAGAATCAAAAAGTATTTGAACCACTGTGGTCACATTCTATCAAGGATTTAGAAATTTGTGACCTGGAACCTGTGTAATATATATGGCCTAAGAGCACGCTACTCCTTGCTTTCTGCTAGAAAGACCCTGTGAAATAGATTCTAGGAACTGTAGGATGTGCTGCATATTTATGAAACAAATCACAAGGTGTCGTGAAACAAACCAATTTAGCATGTATCAGTGCCCCAATATGAAGGACAGAAGGAGCTAACAGCAGTAACAGTACTTGTATTTTTCAATTATCAGACCCTTCATTACTGACAGGCTGTCTAAGCAGAAAGAAGAAAACAATAACTGAACTTATTCTAATGCCTAGAGCTGTCCACCTGAACTGACAAGACGCAGTCCTCCAAACATCACTCTGTATCAACACCAAATACCTGTCAATCGTTTACAGGGCTTACTCATGCAGGCTATAGCAAAGGCCACAAGATCTAATGGTTTTCTGGTATCTATTGATTTTTTCCAAAAAGCTTAATAGTTTTCCAATTTGACTCAAATAGGATTTGTGAGTAACAGAGGCCAAATCAATGTCCTTCCTTCGAAAAAAAAAAATTACTTTACTATGACAACTATTTAACTTTGAGCTGGAAAGTGTCAATCTATTAAATGGGAAACAACTGAATTGCCAGTAAGAATTTCCTTCACTCTCAATCAACGACACATTTTTAATTGGTATGGCTCAGAGACAACCATTTAGATAGCTATTACTAACATGAACTCCAGTTGAAACACCTTTTTATAATAAATATCATTAAACAGCACACAAGGAATTTGTAAGATCTATTACTGCCCTCTACATACCAAACCAATGTGTTAGTCTGGTTGGCAGTACATTTTATGACTTCACAGAATACAAGGCTTATGACAACCAACATAACACTAAACTAGATGATGCTAATCTATACCTTGAAAGGAGAAATGCAAGACAGAAAAGACTACTGAAAGCTCGCAGATTTAGAATGCGCTTCTCTTCTCCAAGCCTTACCAGCTGTTTTCTTGACAGACATATATTCTAACTGGATTTCTGTTAAGCTTTAGAGTCAATCTGAAGTTTAAAAGTTTAAAAACACCAACAAAAAACACCACAACCTGTTTGTGCACCAATTCCCTTAACCAGTTCAGTTTCAGTCTATACAGCAACCAAAGCATGTGACTAGTGACTCACCCCTTTATAATACATTCTGAATGGTGAACTGACCGGTGAGCAAATAAACACTTCATAAAAACAGGATAATTATAATGGTTATGGAAAACATACATAATGTGAACTACCTGGATCTGCCAAACCAGTTGTTTCTAACAGTATATAGTCAAATTTTCCTCTCCTTTTCATGAGGTTCTCAATAGCCTTCACACCATTGTCCCTGTAAGAAGAAACAATTAAACCTGAGAACAGAGAATACAAGTAAAACATGCATAAACATGTTTTATATAAACACATTTCTCCATCTTCTCATGCAGAACACAGTGACAGTATCATCAAAGCAAAGGTCTGAGTCAGGACTTACAGTCTACACTTAAAATTCGGTCATCAAGATGTTGTTCCAGTATCAGGTAAACAGCAGTTTTCTGTTTTGTTTTAGTCTGAAAACACTATTTGCCCACTCCCAAGGACATAACAATGCTAATTTAAATGAATATTCAAACACTGAAATAACTGTAAAGCAGGGCTGTGTGAATGTGTAACTGTTTTTATTTGGAAACAGATTTTAAAATGAAGGGGGGTAGGGGGGTGGAGACTGATCAATGTTCTCCTGTCTTTCTCTATCACATATAGCAAAATCAAGATGCATCATTGACTGAAATCGCAGCTGATGAAGTCAAAACATATGGTATTTTATGTAAGAAACCAATGTATTTAAAAAAACAGTAGTAATGGCGGCATTCTTTATATCCCGCCATACAACACAGTACAATAGGATCTTTGTTTTCCCCTTACTAATCCAATTGTAAGGCATAAGGCCAGTTCTTCAAACTTCCTGGACAAACAAACCATCACCTTTCTTATAAATTTATCACAAACAATCTGGCATTCAAACAAACATGGGAACAAAACATAACAAAACCAAATGCACTACTACTTTTCAACATAACCATCAATTTACAATTCAGAATACCGCGTTTCGTTAGGTCACCAAGCCCACCCTCTACCCTTTCTGAGGAATAAAATATTCAAGTGTTAGTCAATATAGAGCAAGAAACACCAAGTAAGGATTTAAACTGGAAATTAGTTCACCTGAGGCCTAGTTCCAGCCTTCCTGTTTAACAGCATATACTAGTAACAGAAGACTGAGAGCTCCTTACCCTACAACACCCAATTGGTGTTTAGACCAACGCATTTCTAAAATACATTTCTACCTATCAAATTCCAATTCTTGTTTTAACTGAGGAAAAGAGGTCACAATCAACACTACCATCAGTTTTATGAATCAAGACCTCGATCTCCTCTCCTCAATTCCCCAAAAACCCACTGTAAGAACTTGCGTAACAGTCCTTCCTTACTTTACTGAACAGCACAGGCAGCCATTTCTGAGCTCCAGCCATTCTTCATAGAGTTCTCCCCCTTGACTGATTGCCAGGGATTTCTCCAATGCACTTCCTGGAAAAAGAGGAAGTACTATAATTTGAAATCAAAAATCTGTGAAAGAATGCCTGCAAAGGAGATATGAAAGACTCAGGTTGGCATACATTTCACTCTTAAATTACATTTTGTTTTCTAAGACTCTTTCTAACATGTTGTTCATAAATCAGTATTTTCCATTTTCTGAGAAATTTAAAAAACAAAGTCAAACTGGTTCCACAAACACCAAAACCCAAAGGATAAACATGACAGCACAACTGCAACTAACTTTGCTAAAAGCAAGGGAAAAGGCTATGTTATTTTAGGCTCCATGACCAGAAATGACATGCATATAGAAAAAACACCACCACTAAAGAAAAACAACACTACCACAGTGCAAACTGTAAGCAACACTGACCATTGTAGAGATATAAAATCCATCCTGACACCTAAAAATCCTAGGTACAGAAGCAAAAAGGTCATAGGACCAGAGAGACCATGCATGTATCTCCCTGTTTTCTTGGTCTAAGATAATTTGTGATCTGTAAGTGACTAGGGAGAAATGGAAGAAAAGCTTATCCACCAACAGTTCATTTTAATTTCCATCTGCTTAAGAATGAGTAGACCAAATGGAGGTACAGCACTTGTAGCAGCATAATATATGCATTTACTTGACTTCAAGGAATTGAACTGATGTACAAAACTGATTAGCACATAGTATTTTCTATTAATACCAACCAAAAGACTTTTTGCCTTTTTAAAGGGTGAGTTATAACAATAATCTCAGCAATGAATTTAGAACTTCAATGTTCTTGATTTCTAGAAATTTTACATATATTTTACAGGCAGAAATAAATAATAATAATGTTTCTACAGGTGTACATACCTTCTCCAAACTCATTGAGTATCACTGCGATTTTTTTACTATGTTGTTCTGTCAGTATGTAATTTAGAAGTGTTGTTTTCCCAGCACCTAGAACACAAACATAATTTCTGATATGGTTTTAAAAGTGGCTAAATTTTCAAATTAAAAACAAATACTACTGTGGGCACACATACTTCAGACGAATCTAATCTCTTTTGAAATAAAAATTTTCAGTCTCACATCCTGCATTCTATTATAACATTGTAAAAATTAACCCGAAGATATATTTGAAGGAGACTTCGAAGAACTATTAGCTCATTGTATCTCAGCTTAAAAACGAACAAACCAAAAAACACAGTCTTCTCTACACTAAGTGTCAGTGCTCAACTAATTTACAAGTCCCTTACGAGCTGGGCAGTCTTTTCCTTGAAAATTCATTTTTACTCTGTTAACAGAATGAGCATTTCTTCTTCTACCTCTCATTGCTTCTTCTAAGCAGCAATTTTGTCATCAGTGGTGACTGTACGCTAAGTGCCATGAGACGAGGCATCATTAAGCAACCTGCAACACCACGCTCTGAGGAGTTTCATCCCACAAAAATCACAACTAGGGGAGCCTGGTGAAACAACTTGCCTTTGCGTCCTCAGGTTTCTTTGAGGGAGGACAATGGAGTACAAAGTTTTAAGACAAGTTTTGGAAGGGGGTGTGCACTCCTAGACTTAACTGGACCTTTACTGTATATAGCTTTATGCGGTGTTCCAAACCACTGCGTTGGTTTAAGAGAGGGAGAGCAAACCTTTCGTTCGCAAAGCCGCAATTCAGCCTGCATTCAACTGCGACAAACCTAGCACATTGCTGAGACGTTAAATGGGGCCACCATTAAATGGGGACACCCCACGCGGCGACGAACCCACCGCCCGCAGCGCAGCGCCTCACCCAGGTAGCCCGTGATGATCGTCACGGGGATCCTCCTGCCGGGGTCGGGCCCCTCCGAGCCGCCGGCGGCGATGGGCACCAGGGCCGGGCACTCCTCGTCCTCCATCACAGCGCGGCTAATGGCGGCCGCGCCGCCCTCCCTCAGCCCGCCCCACGACTGCGGCGCACGCCGCCACCCCCCCACACACCCTCCCGCCTCCCCTCCTCCCCCGCCGCCGCCGCCGCCCGTCACGGCCCGCTGTGAGAATGCGCGGCCCGCTTGGGCGCATGCGCGTCTGTGTGTAGGGGTTGGTAGGAGGCGTTTCAGTAACGCAGGTTTCAGTGCGAGCTGATAAAATACGTGTCTTAGTCCGGTTTGTGTGCTTGTTTATTTCTGCGGCGGTACACACGATTAGTGTTCGTCTTTGAATCCTCTTGCATTTTTACGGGTTAAAACATCCCTGTGGCGTGAACGGTATTAAATGATTTTTCTCTCTGGGTAAATAGTTTAATTCCTACTTCGGTCGTAAACGTGTAAAAATCTGATCTAAAAATGATAAAAGTAGTTACATGATGCATTAATTCAGCTTGTCATGCATGTACAACTATTTATTCCAACAGAAATACCTATAGCTATGTGATTGTCTAGATATTAAGGTAACAAGGAAAGCTCAAAAGCAAATTATTATGCTCTTAATTTTTTTGAGAAATGTAGGTTGTTTGTTTGTTTGTTTTTTTGGTTTGTTTGTTTCTTTTTGCTCTGCTTGTAGTTAAAATAATTCACGTTCTCCTACACTATAAATCTTCTGCCTGTTTGATGGAATTTCAGTAGAGGCCTGAGCGTGAAAGCCTGGAGTTTAACAAGATAACAGACTTAGGTATCATCAACAAATAAGGATACCTGACAGAAATTAGTTGTGGAGTTTCTGTTGCCGTAACTGTGGAAGGCAGTAAATCTCATCCATTCCTTATATCGTGTAAGCATGCAACCTGTTTATTTCTAGAGTTTTAGGACCAATACAAGATATGATACACCTTTTTGCATTCTTGTTTAGTCAAGTCTTGTTGGTCAACATTACAGATCGTGTTTTAAGGAAAAAATCTTGATCTGCTTTTCAAGACTGTCTCTCTTTGTTTGAATTCTGAAAGCAAATTCCAATGGCATATGCTTCTGCTGTCCTGAGACTGCCCAGTTTTTCATACTTCTGCTATTAAGGGATTAATTAACAAAAATTGTAAAGATTTCCACTGTGAGAAAGCTGTGGACAAAAGGAAGAAAATAATCAGAGAGGTGTTGGAAACTGACATGTTAGCATGACAGAGCATAAAAAAAAGGCTGTAAATTGTCTTCAAAAATTGGATAGTTTTAATACTGAAATTTCATTTACATGTCAGTGAGACATACTGGGGAAAAAAGAGATGATGAGACCAGTGTCCTGGCTCTTTAAGCTGTTCTGTTTTTCATTAGTTCACATGGCACAGGTCATTACGTTTCTCTGGAACAAAATTACCCAAAATAAATAATGTGGATTCTGGGTTTCCTTTCAAATTTCTTGAAAGTTTATATTCAAACATCAGAATTTTGCTGTATTAGCTGTCCTCGGATTTCTGTTGAACTTTGTAATAAGGCCTACTACGTGAATTTAAATGCAAAGCCTGCGTATTTTGTTGTGGTAGCCACTAAAATGAACACAG
The DNA here is from genome assembly GCF_964034855.1 of Anser brachyrhynchus. Classification (NCBI taxonomy): domain Eukaryota; kingdom Metazoa; phylum Chordata; class Aves; order Anseriformes; family Anatidae; genus Anser; species Anser brachyrhynchus. The sequence continues at coordinate 23,115,102 of NC_137697.1, forward strand.
CAAACTGGGTGGCACAGTCAGAGTGGTTTATTCTAAGATATTTCTCTTCCAGTCACACCATCAGAAAGCGGTGAAATGTTGATAGGTTGCAGGAAGTCGTATTTAACTGTTAGTTTAGGTGGTTTTGGCTGCAGTTGAAGTAAGTTAGTACCTTCCAAAACTCTGAAGATCTCAGTGCAAGCAAGTAGTTTGTTTCAGACTGATTTCAACAAGGGATAAAAATATTTATTTAGGCTGTTACTCTTTGAGGAGAATTAGGGAACAAGACTGTAAGAGCCATGAAAGTAAGCAAAAGGATGTACTGAAGAATGTTGCAAGAGATTGCAAATTGCTGCCGTATCATGTATCAATAATGGGAGCATGATGCAGTTAAAACAACAGGAAAATAAAATCATTGACATTTCCGTGGTATATAGAATGTAACAGTCTTAAAGCAACATGCCTTCTGGAGAAGGAGGTTTCTGTATGGTATTAATAGTGTATATAATAAAGTGTAGTTCAGCATCCCAGAGAAAGGTGTTGCTGCAAATCAATACAACAATACCAGATTTTTTGATGTTATTTAACCTGCAAAACAATGAAGGAACTGAAATTTTCAGTTTTGTGATGAGTTCAGTAGCTGCTTAACAGCCCCATGTATATCTCAGAATATAAACTGGTAAGCAGAGGCATAACCTTAGTGTGATTTGCATACTGCTCTGGGTACATTAACTTCTTTCTTGCCTGTGAATGCTGTTTAAGTATTTCTGTTAAGCTTTCTCTATGTTCTTATCTATATTTAGATTCTATTTTCTTATTTGTATGTAGATTGAGAACTTCTCATGACAGTTTTTATGAATGTACTTGTGGATGTTTCTGCTACGCCCAGTGTGGACACACAGGAAATAAACAGATAAATAAAGAGGGTTTGAAAGCCTTTTGCTTGAGCAATCTTCTGAGAAATGATGTCCAGTAATAACTGGTAAAAAAGGTACAGTAGGTAAAAGATATAATGCTGGCCCAGATCCTGCAAATACTGCGATGGATTCCTGGCACTATGTATGTGGAGAGTCGGTGTCATCAGCACGTGCTGACCTGACTCAGAGAAGCACTTCAGGTGCTGTCAGACCTCTGTAGCTGCTGCATTGTAGCGAGGTTCGATAATGAGGTAAGGTTCTGCCCATGTGGAACTCTGAAAATGACTTGCATATTGAAATATTAACTCCCTGATAAAAGGACATAGCCGGATTTTTGTATTATTTTTTTCTTTTTTAGTGAACACATCATTAACATGCAATATAAGACAAGGAAATGCTTTTAAAAGCAACAGTGTTACTTCAGTCAGTACACCCACTTTTTGACACTTCTGCTTTTTATGACTGGAGTGTAATATGACGTTATGCTTTAATTTGTTTTAATGAAACACAATATTTGAATAGATGCATGGCCTATAGTCAGAATTTGAATATCAACATATACAACCTAGCAAGTTCCCTAACTGTACGTAAGAGGATGGTGGTTATAATGGAAAATATTACCTATCAGCGTTGCCTCCACCTAAGTGCTGTTTACTGTGAATGTGAGCATTCTGTTGAGAGTTCAGCTTATAATATTTATATTTCTACAGAAGAATTTGGATAAATTAATGGTAAAAGAATGGAAAAAAAAGAAGATTCACATAGGCTACTGCTTTGTTTCTAGAATCAAGTGTTCTATGAAACGGCAGCTGCAGTGTGGTCTAAGTTCCCTTTCTCATGTTTCACCAACACAGAAATGAAACTTAAAGATAGAAGTGTTTTGTTGTTGTTGTTGGGTGGGTGGGTGGGGTTTTTGGTTTGTTTGTTTGTTTTGTTTTGTTTTTTAAAGGATGGTTGAGAATTTCTTTGCCAATTTCTTTCACACATAAGTAGGAGTAGTAGAAAAGTACACTTTTCTTAGATTTAGCCTCCTAATTTTTATATAAGAGTTTTTGTCTTATTAAACTTGAAGTGATCTTAGACGTTACTGAGATTTATGCCAAGGAGAGCACTGCAAATGACCAGATCCAGCTTCCCTTAGCAAGAGTACGTAGTGGCACTGGCTACATGAGCCAGCAGCATTGTAGAAGGGTGTTGTGTTAGCAAACGTCAGTCATTGTGTGCTGCTGGCGGTTACTGAGATCATCACAGTTTTCCCATTGATGTGAACCTCCAAATATTCTCATGAGGTGATCGGTAAACAGTTATTCTTTACTGAAATTGCATACTGCTGGTGTATTTTGCCAAGGATACAAAGTTACCCTTCGAAAAGATACTGAGAATATTCCCGTGGACTTAATTCAGATTCTGGTAGATCATCAAAGGCATGTCTTCGGCAAAGAGCAAGGGACGCTCAGAGCCTCAGCAGGGCTTTATCATCTCTGACTGTCCTGGGCCACAAAGTCATGTTTAGTGGTAGGCACCCTGCCATGCAATAGCATTTTTTCAGGGATATGACTGCCAGTAAACAAGTGATTCCTTATTTACACTTTTAAGGAAAAAGGGTTTTAGAAATGCGTGTCATTACAGAAAAAAGCCCCCGGTAGATGGCGCATAGACACGCTGTTTATTGTCCCTTCCAGTGCTTCCCAATCCCTTGCCAGCTCTGACAGTTACTCGCAGCAGTCAGGACCGTACCTGCTCTGGCAGTACCAGCAGTCAGCAGCACCTCGCTGCCTTTGGAGGCTGGCCTTGCAGCTCCTCACCCTGCCCAGCTGCTGGTGTCCCACCTCCTGCCGGCCAGGTTGCAGGAGTGAGACCAAAGCAGAGTGAGAACATTTGAAAATGCAGTGGGGTTCAGGGGATGCATGCCTTTATGACAGATTCTAGGGCTGAAATGTGGTGCTGCGTGAAGAAGCAATGATTAGGATCACGGTTTGGGACGGTTTTGTCTGTGACAGGAGGATGGGGCTGAGGAGATGAGGAATGAAATCGTACTTTCTAGTGTATTGTATGCAAGGCCACTCAGCATCTGCTGCCATCCAAGCAAGCCAGGTGTGGAAAATCACCATGTGTTCCAAATTGCATTATTTTCTTTGCTTTATTTTGATTTTTTTTCTCCCTTCACTCACACTTGGTTTGATGACTTTTTTACCTCTTGATTGGAAAGACCTTCCTACTTCTTTTCCTAAAGACATGATTACACTTCATGACCTTGTATATAGTAGGTTTGTTAGTTGCAGGAATTCAAACAATGACAGCGTTTAATAATAAGCTGAAGCAACACTATTGACAAAATTTTATTGGATCAGATAGTTTAAAAAGTCCACCTACTAACATCTCATCTGATAAATCCAATGAGTTAAAAATATGTAAACTTGCATGACAGAATTCCTTTTTTTTTTTCACAAAACAAACCAAAAAAAAAGTGGTGAAATAATATATGAAAAAGAATACTTGATGACTTTTGCTTCTCATTTGATGAAGTAGGCTGCTGATAATTCAGTTCATCCAAAAAGATGAAAACTTCTAATGATCTAAATGTTTGGGCTGTAGCTGCTGAATATCACAGAATCACAGAATCATCTAGGTTGGTAGAGACCTCCAAGATCACCAAGTCCAACTTCTGATTTAACACTAACAAGTCCTCCACTAAACCATATCACTAAGCTCTTCATCTAAATGTCTTCTGAAGACAGTATACTAGACAATATAAAACATACTAGCAGCCATGGAAACCCTGTGTCATGGATTTGACTGGGATAGAGTTAGTTTTCTTTATAGACCCTTGTATGTTGCTATGGTTTGAATTTTTTATGAAAATAGTGTTCATAACACACCGATGTTTTAGTTGTTGAGGAGAAGTGCTTACACAGAGCCAAGGACTTTTCATGCTGCCCTGCCTGCAAGGAGGCTGGGGGTGCACAAGGAGCTGGGAGGGGACACAGCCAGGACAGTGGATCCCAACTGACCACAGAGGTGTCCCACACTGTATGATGTCCTGTTCAGCAATAAAAGACGATGTGAAGAAGGAGGAAGAGCAGGGACATTTGGGGTGATGCTATTTGTCTTCCCAAGAAACCATTCTGCGTGATGAGCCTTGCTTCTTGGAAGTGACTGAACACCTGCCTGCTGATGGGAAATAGGGGAACCTTATCTCAACCCACGATTTCTTGCACTTTTATCTTTCCAACTCTCTCCCCCATCCCACCTGGGGAGGGTGAGCGCGCAGCCACGGTGCTCAGCTGGAAACATTTTGATAACAGCTGTGACCATGCGCCTGGGCTGACAGATGGCCAAGGCATCACTGCTGTCCCTGTGCAGCTCTGCTGGACAGGCTGGGGCTCCAGAGTGAACTCAAGTCTGAGTGATAGAGACCTGTGAGCGAGCCCACGTGGGAGACATACACCCCGAAGCATCTCTGGCCATGGATAAGCCCCAATGAAGCAAGTGCACCTTGAAGCATTTGTGGCCGTGGAGATGTCCATGCCACAGCAGGTTCGCCTTGCAGTGTCCATGCCCGTGGATAAGGCCATGACAGAATACACCTCAAAGTGTCTGTGGCCGTGGGTGAGACCACAACGCAGGAGGTGTCTGAAGGGACGTCTGAAAGTCCCGTGTCTCCATGCCAGAGCAGGTACACCCTGAGGTGGCTGTGGCTGTGGTTATCTCCATGCCCCAGCAGGTAGGCCTCTGAAGAGGCTGTGGCTCCTGGATAAGGCCATGCCGGAGCAGGTGCACCTCTAAGGGACTGTGGCCAGTGGACAAGCCCAGGCTGGAGCAGGGGCGAGGGGAGGTGTTCATTGCAATGTCAACCCCTATGGCCTGGTCCAAAAGCACAAAGTGTAGAGATTGTAATAGATATGCCTTCAAACTGCTGTAACTCATGATTTGAGCTGCATTTTATAGGAAGTGTTATAGGAGGAACCCTCTGCTGCTAGCCAGGCCAGGGGCAAGGGGAGGAGCTCATTGCAATGTGGAACCCTGTAGCTTGGTCAGAGGGGACCAGGGGTGGAGATTGTGATGGATATGCCTTTAAATTGTTGTAACCCATTCAACCCAATCTGAGTCGCATGTTATAGGAAGTTCTGTAGCAGGAACCACTCAAACCAACAGAGCATGAGTCTCACAAGAAGCAGTGCAAGTGCAGCAGTGACCCAACCTGAGCTGGCCTTGGTATCCAGTAACTCCATCCAGTAACTCTCCTGTCCTGAGCAGCCACCACAACAGGTAGAATCTGAGTCATGGACTGAAAGAACTCAGTAGACATTTTATGAAAATTTTAAGGGCATTTCATGGGGGTGGTCTTTAAGTGAACGATGTCTGCATATTAATTGAAGGGTAGTGATTAATTAAAGGGTGTAGTACTTAGCTGCCTGCTGGGGTTAAACCACAACACCCTAGTTTTGTGTTTCTCTTCAGGTGCTTTTTCCCACATGTGACAAATTATTTTTGAATTATCCTTTTGTCCTCGTTTAAGAAAAAAAAAAAAGCGGGAAACTGCAAAATAAATAGTTGTGTCATTCATAAACAGGTGTATTTGTGAGATTGAGATGTTATATGCATTACTGCCACCTCAGTTTGTGTGGCCAAATTTGGCAATCAAAGAAGGTACCACATGAGCTGTTAAGATAAAGCCCGTACTTTTTTATAGCATAAAAATTGAGGTAGTGATTTCTTCTTGAATAGTTAGCAGTTCTGAAGACACAGCTAGAAATAGAAGAATGGTCCTGTCTTCAAACAAACAAACAAACAAACAACAAAACCAACACCCCAAACCCAATTAACCATACACTTCAGTAAAGGAAGAATGAGAAAGTCCTATTCCTGTGATTGGGCCTGCAGTGACCAGAAGGATGGGTGTGAAACCTATTTATTGCCAAAACTTTTGTCCTACTGTCTCCACATCCAGACAATGTACAGAATGGTTAAGGGAGCTACTTGCTTATTTTTCATTGCTTACTTTTCTCCTCCTTTGCTTGTAAGCTGCTAGAAACAGACTCATAGTTAGAAAATGCATAGCACTTCATGGAGGCTTTAGAAATTAAACAATGAAAGGATGGCTATGGTTTTTAGAAGCAATATTTTGAGAAACAAGAGACCTGACTTCTGTGGACACGTAGCTCTTCTAATGACAGGCTATCCATAACGCAGGTTTAAGCTACCCGAAAAGAATTGCATGTGATAGCAGTAACCTTGTACTGGTGAAAAACTGCAAATGGAGTTTTTCCTCCACTACTCCTTTTACAGAGGAGTTAGAACGCAGTTGAGCTGAGAGAGACCATCTCAACATGTATGAAGAGGACATAATAATGTCTCCTGTCTGTTCTGCAGTGAGTCTGAACAGCACAGAAAATGGACAAACTGGTGTTTATTTCATGGCATCTTAAGAAGAGTGTGGTTTATATTAATGTCTAAGCTAAAATTCTGAAAAGAAAAAAGGAAATAAGAGAAAATAAGGTCTTTTATATACCAGTTCTGAGTAATATCAAAAAGAGTAAGTGATCTAGAGAGGCCAGGATACTAAAGTAAATATTTCAGCTCATTTCTGATGCATAGCTTTCAAAGGTGCTGAGGCCCTTGACTCCAACTAGAGTAGGTAAGAAATGCATGTGAAGTGCTCCAAGAAAAATCAAGCATTGGGTGTTTTGTGTCAATTGTGTGTGCATTTTATGTCAAATTAAGCTCTCAAAAAATAGGTGTATCAATTAAAATTGCATGGGTCTATTAAAAAATGTTTAATTGTTCTTGTTTTTTCACTGTTGACACAAGGAGATTGCAAATGGCCTGTCAGAGGGCAGGTTGCACATCTGGAGTTTCTTGCATGGTAGTAAAATATCTATTAAACCCACAGCTGGGTTGAGCACTGGAAAGAGTTCGGAAGGAGTGATCAAGTTTCAACAGACGCACGCAAGTGCACAGAAGTAAGGCAGTGCAAAGCACTATCTTGCCTCGTCCAGTATCTCTGACACTCAACAGTTTTCTTGAGACCGACACACATGCCGGATCACAGTTATGACTGATTTGTAACCAAGTGATAACTAAGTTGAAATTACAAGTAGGTAAGTGGCGCTAGCTTTATCTTGGTGACGTAAAGAAAGGATGGGTGTGGTGGGTAAGTTCTGTCCAAAAAAGTTTCTAATGTATTCTTCCCAAAGCAATTGTTTTCCAGTTAATAACAGTGTATTAATAGTAGATTTCAGTATTTTCTTTCTCAGTTTTTCAAACCTGTCTCCAAGATCTCATTCTGCTGTAGATCTTCGCATGTTTTTCCCCTAAACATGTCTATATTTGTTTCCATTTTCCATTTATTTACTTCTGTTGTTTTTGTTGTTATTGTTGTTAAATCTTACAGCTCTTCAGCATTTCAGCCCGTCTGTAAGGACGTGTAGATAGTGCTCTTTGAAGGCCATATGGGTTAACATTCATATTCAAGACCACCCGTACTAACAGTGCTCTTAAAACTGGTGAATCCTGTAGAGTCAAAGGTAATTGTTGGTAATACAATTTTAGATCTGCACTGCATGATATTCTTCCACTGCTTGCTTCAGTCAGCTTACTCTGTTTACCTGTAGATACCCTTCAGCTCACTGGGAACAGAGAAACAAGCTGTGACTGCCTTTCAACAGCTGAATCCTAATGTTGTTGTCTCCAAGGCAATGATTTAATAAAAACCGGACAACCTAAACTGAATTGCCTCTGCTACCCCAGAATTCATTTACAGAAACCATTTCTAGCTTTTGTTTCCCCTTTCAATGAAGCCCGAGTTCTGCTTATTTGCAGTAGCAGTGAAATCTGCACCAAGACCGAGAGAAGCATACCAGTCAGGAAACACAACTTTGCAGTCAGCTTTGCAACACAACCACAAGATACTTACTAAAAATGGCAGTTTAAAAGAGTCAAGCTGCAAGTGAAGGTGAACAGTACGGTAGTGGTGCCTGCTTAGAGCCAAACTTAGCTGGTATCTGGTGTTGGTATTTGTAGGTTTTCCTTACTAGTCAAGTACTTAAGGGGTAAGAGGAAGATATATCCAGAGTGCATGTGTGTATCGGCAAAATATCATCACAGGTCAAGAAGTGGTATCTATTTACCACTTAATTCTTAGCTTCACAAGCTTTAAACCTGCGTTTCACTGAGGTGAAATGAGACATTTCATTGACGTGAATTGACATTTCATTGAGGTGAGGTGTGCTCCTCCTTGCAGACGTGGCTTGTGGCTCGCATGTATTCAATACCCAGGTATTGACCCTCACGTGCTCCCGACCTTGCCACCTCCACCTGCCTGAACCCTTCCATCACCGTGCTGGAGGGACAGAGAAGTGATCCCAGCTATTACCACGCGTGCAAATGGCAGTGTGTGGGTGTGCAACACCAACGCCACGGCTCCCCAGTGAAAGGGGCTGGGGGTGTTGGCGGGGATGCTCAACACTTTCCGCAGGTCTTCGCCCACAGGTGCGAGGCGAATTCTCCACGGCAAATTCTCCCGGTCAAATTCCTGCTTTCTCCGCCGATCCCCTCTGGATCCCTCGGAAGGATCCGGGAGGGAGCGGGGTCGGGAGCGGGGGCTGCGGGGCGCGGTGGGGTCGCCGGAGCCCCCCGTCCCGGGGGAGCGGGGCAAGAAGCCGTCGGTGCCGAGCGGCAGAGCCCTCCCACTTGGGCCGATTTCGGCGAGGAAGGTGAAATGCGGAAGTTGCCACCCAAGAGCTGTCAGACGGCCGCCGGCTCCGTAGCCCGCAGCATGCAATAAGCAGTAGTAATAATAATAATAAATAATAACCCAGGCGCCCGACGTGCGTGCAGCCGGCTTCTGCCCTCCGCGGCGGCCGCATGGCGACTCTGCCCGCCGCAGAGAGGAGGGCGTTTGCCCTGAAAATCAACAGGTGAGAGAGAGACCCCCGCGGTGGGACGGGACGGGACGGGACGGGACGGGACGGGACGGGACGAGCCCCCCGGCCGCGGAGCCGCCTGCCTGCCCCTGGCAGCCGGGCTCTGCCGCCGCCCCCGCGCCTGCCGAGGGCAGGTGGGGGCTCCTCTTCTTCCTCCCTCTCTTCCTCCTCCTTCCCTTTCTCCTCCTTCTCCTCTCCGCACGCAGCGGCAAAAAGATCTGAGGCTGAAAGCGTCCGGCAAACTGAAGGTTTATGTAGGGCGTCCGTACTGCGGTGGCATCCCTCCGTGCGCTATTTTTTTTTCCTTTTACCCTTTCATCTATGAAAAGAAAAAAATCCTTCTGATTAGAAATAAATGTATCCTTCTCTCCCCCGTTGAATCAAGTGGGTGAGTTAGCTGTTGAACACCAAACTCTGAGCTTGCAGTCTGCTAGGCTCCGCTGTCTTTTCCCAGGGAAGTGGTGACTCTCAGCTGGTCTCTCTGCTCCGTGGCAGCAGTAGGAAAGCAAGACAATTATTTTCACACTGCTAAAGGAAAACACAGGCCAGCTTTTCAAGAGCATTGTTGCTTGAGACAAAATCTCTGTTTCCATGGTGTTGATGTAAGTACAAGGTAACTGAGTTTGCTGACACGTAAAAGAGCAAATAGCACAATGGTAATATAAACTGAGGAAAAGGCCAATCTCTGAGCCAGAGAGAAAAGTATGCACAGAAACTCCACCTCCCCAGCAATTTATTGGAAGACTTGGGGTTTTCAGTTACAGAGGATAAAATTAGCTCCACTGTAATATGCCTTTCCCATGGCAGAGTACACATCAGTGTACCTTTCCTTGTCCCTTGAGAATTCATTTTAAATGTATGGGGAATATACACAAGGGTGAGATACCATATTGAGAAGCCATCAGATGAGCGGTTCCCTCCAGGGTCCTGCCATGTTTTCTGATCATTTGGAGGCTTGTTTGAATATACTGTAACTGGCTGATATTTAGAGGGCTTGGATTATTTTTTTTTTCTTCCTATTTTTAGGGTCAGCTTTCTGGCAGCCTTTCCCAGCTGTGGTGATGGTCACTGTTCATCAGTGTGACTAAAGCCTTGCAAAGGAGTGCAGTCATACCAATTAATCTGGCATTGTTTCACAAGGGCTGACAAAAGTTTCACTAGCAAGAACTGTTGTGAAATTAAACCATTTGGATTTTATTTTTATTTATTTTTATTTTGATCTGATAGCAAAATATTCAGTATTTTTGGTAGAAAGTCAAATGTTCAGATATGTTACTCATCATGTTCTGGCTGTAGTTCCATTTTAACAACCTGCATGTTTATTTGGCAAGTAAGAATATTCTCTTTTACACTTTGGTAGGAATGATGTGTATTTGCTAGCAGAACATCATGTTTCCCTTTCTTCAAAAGAACCAGGCCATTTTTGCATGACCCAAGCGTGGTTTGTTTTACTGACAGTAGAGTAGTATTTTTCACAAGAAGCTTTTTTTTTTTTTTTTTTTTTTTGGAAAGGAATCTTCAAAATAAGAGGAATATTAAGTCACTGTCTAAATTTACTTGTCTGTACACAAAAGGCTGTTCTACAGCTATAAAATTTTGTTCCCCTTTCTTCAGAGTTCCTGAGCTTACTTCTTCAAAATACAACTCTTAATGAAAGTTGGTCATTACCAGCAAGGCATCATTTACAGGAGTTATTACATTGTCTGTATAATTACTCTCCATTCACTACAAATACATATGCAAGCTCTTCTCTTTCTTGTTCTTTCTCTCACCAGTGACTTGACTAAGCTATGCAGTTTTCAGTGAGGACCAGTAGAGTTTTACAGGTTCCTCAGTACAACAACACTGGCTGCCTCCATGATCTTATGGGTGAGCCTTTTGTGTTCGTGGAAAGCATGATAGGTATCCAACCATCTTGCAAGCTGTGCTGACCACTGTGCTGTAAAAAATTAGCAGTGGCATAATCCAAAATGTTGTGTTAGTGCTCTGGTGTCATGATTTAAAGTTAGCATGAGTCCTTGATCATGTGCAATGGGGTTGCAGATGCTTCAGGAATGACTATTACATGACAAGCATCATAATTGTTTAAAATAAGGTCAAACTTTAAAATCAGGCTTTAAAATAAGTACAGATTTGTAGGCTGCATATTCAACCTGCCCACATAACCATGTTTTCCTATCATTTTATTTTTCCTTCCACCTATCTTGTGTTTGTTGCCCCAACCTGTTGCTTCCTGCCTTTTTTAATCCTGCAAAGACTTGCACATGTGTTTTTAATGCACGCATGTGTGAGTAGTTCCTTCTGTTTTAATGGGATAACTTTTATATATAACGATGTTCATCTTATATGCAGAGTGAAGGAGCAAGCCCTTAAATTAGTGTCCCTCATGCTAGGCAACATTCTTAAAACTTACTTGTGTACTACTTAGAGCTGAGTGGCTGAAAACTCAGCAAGACCACAGAAAACGTCCTATTCAAATAATATTACTATTACATGAGAAATTAAATTCGTGTGCAACTTAGACTTCATTTCAAAGAACATATAAAGGTATCACTTGAAAGAAAATAAGCTATACCTGTCTTTCCAAATGGCTTCCTGCACAGGGCAAAGGAAGGGGAAGAAAATCCTCCTTACTGTGCACTATTGGGAGATGTTTTTGGTGCTGTCTGAGAGTGCTAGGGGTCCATAGTTTTCAGAAACCACCACAGAACATGAAAAAGCTGATTGTCCATGCTGAATCGAGTAAATCCGAGATAATAATTTGAAGGTACATGGACTGCATGTTGTAAATGTTTCTACTTTTCAATCACAAAATTTCTAACCAGAAACCAAGAAAGTTGATAAAAAATTTTATTAAAGTGCTGAAGAAAGCAACTAATCATTGTCAAAAGTGTGGGCTCTAACATGTAGCAATTGAGCAATGTATGTCTGAGAGGCAATACAAGCTGAATTTTAAGCAGCTTGCCTCAGCAGTGGGTTAGGATAAACATAACATTCACTAAAGAGATTTCTATTTTTATTACTTTTATTTAGCTAATGTAGTTTATTCTTTTATCTTCCACATAGATCTAACAGTAGTAGTACTTTGTTTTGACTTCAAGTGAAGAAAATTATGCTTTAGGCACCTACCTGTACAATCAAAACATTTCAACAGATACATTACAAAACAGAAGGCTATCAAGAGCAGCACTACAACCCCTTAACATATCACTTAACTTTCAGTCATGTGACCCATGCAATTTAAAATCCTCACAATAGACATGCTTCTGAACTCTCTCTACAGACCACCAATGTTTGCATTTGCAAGTGATACAAAACATTTTTAGTATTTAGTTTTACCATTTAATTTCTGTGTTCTTGAAATTGTCCAGTTGCCAAACATTTTTTTTTTCATTTTTTAGTTTTTAAGAAGTACACTTAAGGATGAGTTTAGAGTCATAGATCTATATTTAAAAATATATATTAAGGCAAACCTTTGGCTCAAGAAATCCTGTTAAAAATAAAATCTAAGATTACAGTCAAAACCTTATCTCATTCTCAAATAGTACCATGAACTCTACACTAATAACAACAGTACATTAAAATTACTCCTACCTGACACAATAAAGCCAGCTTAACCTCTTGTATTGTACAACGTCTTATCTCTGAAGGTTCAGAAGAAATTACCTTAAGTGGCAAAGCCTAGTGCAGAGGGGTCAGGTACAGTGCAGAATGGTTTCAGTGGCAGAACAGGCCATTTCCTACCTATTCTGACAGCAGACTTCTGTTCACTGCATCACCTTGATGGGATTGAAGCATGTATCTTTTGATTGAATTTCAGTAGAACTCCTACTGAATGGATATAATAAACTAATAATTACTTAGAATAGTTTTCCAGACTTCATTGCATAGGCCAAGATATTTCTTTTCATTATTTTTTTTGTTCGTTTTACTTTAAATATATTCAATAAGCTGCAGAGAGATCCTCAATCCTTTTATATTCTGTATGTACAACAGGCTCATGTGGTAAGTGTAAAGATGCACTTTTCAAAAACTGTGGTAAATTGTCCTAGTCAGTTTTTTACATGAAGTAGTGCATGATAGAAACCTCAATAAAATAGCAGTATGTTAATAGTTAAGACCAGATTTTTGCTGTAAACCTAAAACACACATTTATGGCTTATCAACTATTAAAAGCTACTTGTTATCTACTTTTTATCAAATATGACCTCTGAACCATTGTCTAAGCATGTGTACTGTCAAGACAGTGGTAGTATGAAAAATCCTGTATTCATTTTTACTGAGTCAACCTAATTCAGGAAAGAGAGTCACAAGGGAAAGCACGCTTGATCAAAGCTCTGAATCCTGTTTCACTCAAATGAGTTGCACAATGGGAATCTGAGTGATGATAACTCTGATTAATAAGCCCTTGCAAGCTTATATTCAAAAGAGTTTGTTCAAGCAATCAAATAGTAATCTGTCTGAATTAGTCTGAGATCCAAAGCATAAATATACATATAAGTATGGCTTTTAAGAGAAGCTAAAAAAATCTAATCTGTAATTACTATGGCAACAGATTGCTTTTTATGTACTACATGTGTGAAATAGTAGTGGTTCTGTATTTTGCGTGGAGAATATTAAGCGGTAATAAATTAAAGATAAAAATGGCATGTACGTAAGTTTTGCATCTTATATGTAACAGCTTCTTACTAACAGTTTATATTAAAAGGACAGTTTTCATAGACTTCCATGAAATTAAATGAGAAGATGACTTTTGAAATTACTTTGATTTGCACACGCAGGGAGCATAAAGAACAGGCTGTCATCTTGCTTCTGCATGCTAGTTTTGTTTGACAGCTTTTTAATTTGGCTATAGGAAATATTTGGGCAGTTGTCTCTTGAGGTTATCACTATACTGTTTTCACCTTTCATTAATTTTTGTAGTCATTTTTTTTTCCATTTTTTCAGCTGGGTTCAACATGCGTTTTTTCTCAATTGCCAGAGCATGTATAACCTATTTCCAGTTTACAGGGTAGAGTATGATCTGATCAAATTATCAGCTCATTTCTTTTGCAGAATCACAGAATGGTTGATGTTGAAAGGGACCTGTGGGGGTCATCCGGTCCAACCCCTCCACACTCAGGCAGAGTCACCTACAGCAGGTTGCCCAGGACCATGTCCAGAGCAATGAATATTTCTAAGGAGGGATACTCCACAAAGCCTGGCTCTGTCCTCTTTGCACCCTTCCTTCAGATATTTGTAGGCATTGATAAGATCCCCCCTGAGCCTCCACTTCTTGAGGCTGAACGGTCCCAGCTCTCTCAGTTTCTCCTAATAGGAAAGGTGCCCCAGTCCCTTCAGCATCTTTGTGGTGCTTTGTTGAACTCTCCAGTATGCCCATGTCTCTCTTGTACTGGGGGGTCCAGCACTGGAGACAGCACTCCAGGGTGTGACCTCACTGGTGCTGCGGAGAGGGGAAGGATCACCTTCATCAACCTGGTGGTGACACTTCGCTTAATGCAGCCTTCCAGCATATACCACCAGCCTTCTTTGCAACAAGGGCACATTGCTAGTTCGTGTTCAGCTTGGTGTCCGCTAAGACCCCCAGCTCCTTTTCTGCCAGGCTGCTTTCCAGCTGGGTGGCCACCAGCATGTCCTGATGCCTGGAGTTGTTCCTCCTCATGTGCAGGACTTTGCATGTCTCCTTGCTGAACTTCATGAGGTTCCCGTCAGTCCATGTCTTCCTGTCCAGGTCACTCTGGATGGATGGCAGCAACACACAGAGGGTCTGGTGTATGCAAAAGCAAGCCACTCCTCCCAGTTTGGTGTCATCTGCAAACCTGCTGAGGGCACACTCTGCCCCATTGTCTAGATCATTAATGAGGATGTTAGACAGGATTGGATGCAGCATTGACCCCTGGGGTACACTGCTTGTTACTGGCCTCCAGCTAGACTACAGGCCAGTGAGCCTCCTCTGGGCCCAGCTGTTCAGCCAGTTCTCAAACTACCTCACTGTCTGCTCATCCAACACATAATTCATTGGCTTTAGACTTGTTTCCTTTATACATATGAAAGACCTGATTTCTTAAGCGTTACTTCTTCCCAGGAAAGGTCACTCCTTTCTTCCTGACTTACTGCAAGCTGATTTGCCTTATTTTTATTTTTTTTAAGGTGTCAGTGTCTTTGTGTCTTCTGGATTTGTATTCAGCACAAGGAATAGATTGTACATGCATCTAGAGCAGGGGCAGAGAAGAGAGATGACAGGGAAGTCTGCTCCTTCATGTGCTATTCACGAAGGCCAGTCCCTGCTGCAGCCTCTGCATATAGGTTCTTTACCTCCCATCCCACTACTTCCTGGGTTCTGGACAATCTGAGTGAGCCGAAAAATTGAGGAGGAGTTCAGACCACAGTTTCATCCCTGTTGTATCAGCTATGACTGCTCACTGCATGTGAAAGACTAAGCAACATTAGATGCCTCAGATGGCTATTTCCTTAGGTATAATATCCTGTCTCTCTTATCTGGGACATGTTTATAAGTATTCTTCCACTCCAAGGGGGAGATGTAACCTGCAGGAACTATGACCTAAATCTACCATATAGTTAAAAATATTAAAGCAGGCTTGGTAGGGATCCTGTCTATAGTAAATAGTTCTGCAGTTAATAGAGGGAACTTCTTAATGCCTGTGAGTTTATCTTTTCATCAGCCCTAAAGATAATTCATTTGCCTTTGCTAGGGTGTTTCCAGTGAGTAGTCAAACTAGACTAAATCTACATCAGTGCACTGCTACTAAACTTGCTTTACAGCCATGCTTGTGCAAACGACAAATGTAGGTGGTGCAGTTTAGCTGGTCACTATGTGCAATATAACCAGTATCAGCTGATTTGCATATAACATTTTTGCAATTAATAGTTGTTGCATTTAAGTTCAACTATATTAAAGCCTGTATGCATCCACACAATCAGACTGCACCTGGAAGTGAGCCGTGCTGTAGACCATATGAGCTAGAACCTAGCTGGAGGCCCCAAGAGAGACAACTGCATGTAAAGACGAATATGGCTACAAGGTTTTTTCTCAAATTCCCATAAACATGTTATAGACTCAGATTAGATTGCAAGCTGTCATATTTTGTACAAGCACAGAGTTAATGAAAAGCAAGCAATTTGCAAAAACACATGTGCCCATGCAACACCATGTGAATCCTTTAGAAGTTCTTGATCCCGGTGGGAACTGTGAACGCTGGTTCTGACAGAGGCGGATTGTAAATCAGTTACAGGAATGAGTTTACAAAGTAATCAACATTATATACCAAGATTATACCATAGGATATAAATTCATAGTGCTGAGATAAATGTCTATAAGTATCCATTCATTTTTTCAAAGATAAGATTATTCAGAACACTCTTATTAGATTTGACATCCTGTTGTCCATTACAAAGAATAAATGCACAGACCTACAGACCTTTCTTATGGTAATCTGTGCAAAAGACTACAACATTTCCTGCCTAAAAAAAAAAAAAAAAAAAAAAAAGTAACTTTTAGGAAGTAGAATAGAAAGAGTAAGAAAATGCCATCCTCCTACTTTTCGAGGATGCTGATGACCTTGGTTATTTGCAGTGATTTACTTTTGTACTGTTTACCCTAAATTTTATGATTACCTTTTCTGGAGTGGTCTGCCTCTTATAGAACCAAGGTAACAGCAGCCACTTATCAGCAAACAGCCTCTGTAGAAACAAAGCCTTTAGAGAACATTTGGCCACACAAGCAGAATACTGTTGTTACTGTGGAGACAGATGTTATTGACAGGTGTTAGCTGGAAGGTAATCTCTTCATCTGACTGGCTATTCAAATTGTCTTTAAAATACAGCTATTTTCTATAACAGTTGTTGAAGACTGGATTTATACTGCACATATATCTGTGCAGTCACTAAGCCAGACTTGATAATCTGTGCTGCATGATTAGAATACTGTGGGTTTTGGTTTATCTCTGGAAGATGAGCAAGAAATGGACTTTAGGCTCTGCACAAAAGCTGCATTTAGAATCCATTTCAAAAATCTTATGTCACTCTCAGACTTCAAACATTTACATGCATTGGGAAGTCTAAGCTGCAGTCTGTGATGAGGTTCTGTTTTTGTGGCACAGGAAATGCTAAGTTTACACACAAAAAAAAAAAAAAAGTGAAGTTGCAAAAGAGAAACATCTTTACATCCACCAGTTTCCACATATAAGCATTCCTTATTTTACCTTTCCAGGCATTTTGAATTTTCAGACATGATTTTCAGCAAAGAGGAATATTTAATGTTGTATTTCATTAAAAAAAAAAATCATAAAACCTATTTTAGGTTTTATGGTCATTAAAACTATTGTACATGAGCATAGTTGAGCATTGTTGTCTTTATTTCTATTCTAACTTGATTACCTTTTTTTTAAAAAAACAAAACAAAACAAAACAGACGGAACTATATTGTTGTTTGTAGCAGCAGGTAAATTCTACCCTCTGAAAAGTGCTTACTAGATACCATACCCATCCTAAATGTTTGCCACCAAGAATGCAGTTACAGCAGAGTAGATCTAGGACTAAACCAGCTGTTTAGCCAAATTCACCAAAAAACAAAAACTTCAACAGCATTTTTTCTATTGACCTTCGTAGAGCAATACTTGCATGTGATAAGTCATGCAGTTACCTAACTCTGATAATAATGACCTGGAGATTTTTTATAAAAGAGTTAGCAAGCCTGGTCTCAGTATTATTTTTCCGTAAAGTCAAGCAATCTGGATTTGGCAAGAGTATATTTTATTTCAGTAGTCACATGAGCTGAGCTTTACAATCATTATAATAACAAAATCTCATGTCCAGAACACTGTTAGAATAATATTTAAGCTTTTCCCAAGCTTGACATTTTACAGATGAATTAAAAATTGAAATGCAGTTTTCATGATGCATCATCCCAATGTGTGTGTGTATGTGTATAGCATAATTTCTATAGAATTTGTACCTCTAGCAATAGCCAACAGATACAAAAATATATTATTTTTAACAACATCATTGTTAATGTGCAAAATTCTTTGGGCTTTTTTATTTATAAGAGTGTGAGCAGAAGATCCAGCTTTCACATGTATCTTAGTTATTGCTCTGCATTCTGTTGAAATCAAAATTCTCTGTTCTAAAAATGGCAGTACCTCCCCATGTACGTGAAATTGTGCCAAGTCTTTCAGGTACAAAGACCTAGTAGAAGATCATTATTTTTTCCTTTAAATTTAAAGCTGTAAAGAAAAAAATATATATTATTCTAAGAAATAACTGGGAAAAAAAAAACCACTCAAGGATTTTATTTTTGTTACTGATCTAGTGTGTTAGCTTAGTGGGGCAAGATTTGTATGTTTTTATGTGTTATCCCAGTGCCAGCTCCAACATCAGTCACTGCTTTTAGGCATATTTGAGAGGCAGAAGTTAGATAATCATCAGCATTATGAGCTTCCCATCAATACTGTGTCGTAAAGAACTTACATCTACAGTAAGACCAAGCAGCATCTTCCAGAGTGAGTTGTGGTAGCACAGGCCACAAGGAGAGGAGTTGAAGATGCCAGTCTAACAATATCAGCATAAGTCCTACATTATGCCATTAGCAACATCACAGCAGGGCTCTGCTGCTTCCTCATGAAACAAATGAAAGGTCACCCACAGAAAGGTCACACTGAACCTCTACAAATCAGTATGCTTAGGAAATGAGGGGCCAAAATATTAACTCTTTTTTCCAATTCTGTGTTGTTTTCATTATCTCCTCCATTGGCTTGTGAAATAATTACATTATTACAGTGTGAAAGACTCATCTGGAATATGTAGTGAATTTGATTTGAAGCCAGTCATGAAAAATACAAAATACACATTCTTTCCTTCTTGATAAAAATAACAACCTTGATCTTGGAAAGAAAAGAAGTGACAAAATAACCAGCCTTGTCATAGAAAAAATGAAAATTTCCCCAAGAATAACTTTAAAGTGCTCTTTATAATTATCTTTAATGTCTGACCTTCTTTCATTTACTATTAATAATTGTTGTTTAGGAGGAAAGTGGAAACAAAGCATAATTATGGGTTTTTAAAAATTATCAGTATTACAGTAGCACTTTTGTAATGAAGTCTTTGTGAAGCTCAGGTGATATGCATGAGCTGAAAGATAAATCCTTACATTTATGCCATAATCAACTTGTTTCGAATTGGTAGAACTGTGCAGACCAAACAAAAATCCAGAAGGACATGCTGATGCCGCTCTATTACATTTCAGTCACAGTATAAAAGCTAGCACATGTGATCACTAATGCTTTTGAAATTGCCCTTTTTGTTGTAGATGATCCGGGATTTTGGAAGCCATTTAAACAGTTTAGCAAGGAACAAACAAACAAAGAACTAAGCACAGCCACAAAGTATTGCCCGGGAATACCGATAGAGTCTTCTGTAGAGATCAGGGGACATTTGTTAGAATGATGTTCTTCAGCCCTCTCGGTTGAAATGACTATTTAAGGAGGCCCTAATGTGAGCTTTAGCTCACACAGAAAGTTCTCTTGAGACAACCATGGAAAATTATCCTTAGATAAATTGAGTTTAATCACTTCAGAATGAAAGATTTGTGTATATAATGCAGCATGCTGTAAGATTTTAAGCCAATGGGTACTTTAAAAAAAAAAAGTTTCCACACAAATTTATCTTCTGTTAGCATTGCTAATTAGCATCATGTGAAATATTCATTAGAAACTTTGTATTGAGTATATAAACTCTCATGATCAGTTTAAGCCTACACTAAAATGACAGGTAAGATTGATTTATATACCTTGCTTTCCAGGAGGTACCAGTATACTGTCACATGAAACACACCTAGAAACACTCCAATTGCAATAGGCAACCAGTCAACAATGTACAACCTCTTCTCAAATGTTATATTTTGCATATTATCCACAGAACACGGTGATTAAAAAGCCCATAAAAGCATGGTTCATCAGGGCCACATCCTAAGTCTTCTGTTTCTTTGCATGGCAAGAAAGTATGGTTGTCCTTTTCCTCCACTGCTAGGATTAGAGAATATTTATTAGTAGTAGTATTAGTATTATTACTTGTAAGCTTATGTCTCTTCCTGAGGGAGAAACAGCAAAGCCAAGCTGCAGTGAAAAATCTTCACTGAATGAATGGCATACATGACCTGGGACAAAAATAAAAAGTGACCTCTTGACTGTTTTTCTGTGTAACAAGCTGCCAGTGTTATGAAGTCAATTTCCCCTCCAAGACTTCTCTCTTCGTTCCTGCACCATCTTTTTTGAGAAGATTGTGGTTAAATTTCAGCCAAATTGAATAGGATTGTTATTGCCTTAGTTGATACGACATAATGTGGTAGACCCCTAAGAAGGAGTGTGCCAAAGGATGCACAGCCTACCTGAGTCGCCAATTAGCTGCTAGTTCAGATCAGCCACTGCTGTAAACAGTGAGTAACAAAGCTGGCCTCTGGTGCCTTAAGGACTAATTATAAACTTAAAAGAAGAACAGGCAGTTCCACTGGCAGCAAGAGAAGAACTTCTAAGCAAGATTCCCATATTTGCTAGTTAAAGATCTGGATTGCTGCCCAAAAATCTGTGTGTTTGTGTGTGGGAGTGGAGGAGAGGGGTAGGTATTTGATAGCTTTTTCTCTTCTAGAATTTTTGGTTCTGTGTTTTTCAGTTGTAACTAGAGAAGTTGCATGTTGAAGGCTCAGAAAAAGAACAAAAGCTAGCTGAGAAGCTTCTGCACCGGCAACAGATGGAAGGGATTACTTCTCAGGGTAGCTAAGGATTAATATTTTACCTGTTAAGCCAAACTTTTCACTGTTTTACTTCATGATTCTCCCATCTATATACATTTACATGCAAATGTTTCTCCATTCTTGGATGTTGTTCTTATAGTCCCTTTTTATTTCATTTTTTTTCATCTTTTCTTGATGTCATATTATGTAGGCAGCTCTTGCAGAAGGCAACTCACTATTCCTCAGAATCTGCTGAAAGAGATTGTCAGGGTGTTAAAATTTTCTTTTCATACCCCAATCTAGTACATAATGTTTAATTTTATTTGGATAACTGGATTGGTAGGTGTATGAAGCATACTTTTAAGATTTTTTTTTCCTATTACGTACCTTCTGTTTTCCAATAAATAGATGATCTTTACAACTATTCTCTTTATGTTTTCTTTTCTCTGTAAATCCCTCGTTCTGTGTTCAAGATTTTGTATGATATCTGTACTAGCAAAATCCTTATTGTCTCTTCTTTTAAACATGTTTCAAAGAATTACAGAACTAGCTCCTTGCATTATGTATATTCATATCACTTTAATTATAGAACTTACCCGTGTTCAACTACAGTATTACATGTTAGAGAGAGAAAGTAAATGACAATGTTACCTTCCTTTCCCGATACCTCATCTAGGCCCAAGCACTACCCCAAATTTCCAGGTCCCCAAACCTGCAATGAGCTCTCTACTGAGACACACCTCAGAATTTGACCTATGAGTTAGATTTAATTTTTAAAACCCACAGATACAGTCTGTTACATCAGTTGCAGTATTGGTTTAATATATTATACAAACTATACACTTTGCATTGGATAGTATTTTTGCAATGAAAAGTTGAATGTTTCAACTTTTTTTCAGCAATTCAGGAGAATTGCTGGAGGATTGTATCAATGAGTGACGCAGATGCTGTCAAAATTCTGATTAAGCAGAACAGCACTGGTATATTTTTTTGGCTATCTTGTGTCATATTTGGGTGGTTCAGAAAGTCTGGAGAGCTCCAGCTTTTTCAAGATTTGCACCAAGGAATACTGCATCATCATTCATGAAGGGCCACATCAATACAGAGTGAAGCAATGAATTCCAACTGACATTATTTTGCTCCAACACTGTGGAGCAACCAAGGATCTAAAAAACCCAGGAAAGCCTTAGGCTGCAATCATCTCCCATCTTTCTCTAGGTTTATACTGTCTTGCAACATAACATGGGAACACTGACTAACTGTGAATTCCACCATGACTGTTGTGGAAAAAAAAACTCCTCCAAATCTACATTTTTATTTTTCAGGCAGCTTTCTCCTAAAAAAAAAAAAAGGGGGGGGTTGGCGGGGGGACTGGTACCAAAATGATAGTTCTGTAGAGCTGTTAGAGCTGCAGCAGCTGTTAATGCTGCTGGTGCCACTTCTGCTCTGTGAAAGGCTTGCAGCTGCCCAGCTGTTGCCTCTTGTTAGTTCTTGGTAGTATTCACTACAGTGCTGGTGTGCTCTCATCACTGTGGCATCACCAGATAGCTTCTTCCAGTGTCCCATTGCCTTCAAAGTGGGAACATTTTTCCCAATTGCTTATTAAATATTTTGTATTTTAGTTTAAGAAGATTGCTTTTTTCCATTTATGGACATGAATTGCTCACTGTTTTCTTTATGGTTTGCTATCTTTAACGTAGTTGGGGACAACTGCTCTGTCTCCCCTCACTCATCTCTTTTGGAATCTGGACACCACTTTTTTCAATCTTACCAGGTGGATCAAAATGTCGAGTATTCTCACTGCTTTCCTTTGGAGCCTTTTCACTGTGATTGCATATTCCTCTGTGGTATTCTTAGCGTGTACATCAGCTTTAACACTGTCATTGGCTTAAATAGATAGAAATAACTTCCCCTTTTTTCTGCACTTATAGTACTCTGTTAATAAGTGGCCTGGTCTTCTCTCTCAGATTGTCTGCAGTGTGGTTATTTATTTAGACAGTGCATCTCCCTTTTTGTATTTCTGCGTTTGATGGGCTTTCTTCTTCCTACATTTAGGGTTTTACATTTATTTTTATTCAATTTAATTGTGCTGATTTAGACAGTTTCTAAATGTGAGATCATGTTAAGTATAGCCCTTTTTTCAGTACTCACAATTTCTTCCAGTCTGATGTCATCCACAAATTTCATTACTACGTCATCTATACCATCATCAGTGTTCTTAAATAAAATGCTAGGCTGGAGCTAGGCTGAAGACAAATTACTTTACTCACTTACAGTACATTGTTTGAAATCTGTTCACAATCTTCCTCTAAACTTTTGATGACTACACCTTGCGTAAGTGTGGGGATATTTTTTGTTTGTTTGTTTTTGTTTGTTTGTTTTTGTTTGTTTTTAACCAAGTTTGGAAGCAGTTGCGTTGATTCCATCTACGCATTCTCTCTTTAATTTGCTTAAGGGAATGCTGTGAGGGATACTAACAAGAGCCTTACTGAAACCAGCTAACTCTCAGAGAAAAGTATTATAAATCTTTATGTGACTGTCATTTGATAAATCCATAATCATCATTATCTAATTTTTCTTTTCTATACCAATAAGTCACAAACTTTTCAGACCTTGGGGTACTAAACAACTTTTAGTTGCTCACTGTGCAATTCATCATCAGGCTAATAATAAACAGGCATTGTTATGGTGATTAATGATTAAAATTGATTTCATGGCCTGTGCTTCAATTGGAGGTTATAGTTTGGGACCTGGACCAGTTCCAGCTGGTCATCAGTTGATTGCCCAGTAATTTGCTTTGCTATCTTTTTGAGTGTCAGAGACAAGCTGACTGATTCGTGATTGTTTGAGTCCTCCCAAAAAACGGAGAACTCAAATAATCATGAAGGGCTTCTGGAATGGCCATCTGTTCCCAGCTTGGTACTCAGGTTTTCAAAACTCTCCATGACAATCTCTGACTGTAGCACCCACCTTTTCTCCATGTTGGGTAGCTGACTTGTACTTTGGGTTTGCTGGCTCTTAGCAGCTGTGTCTTTCCTCTACTTATTCCCATTAGATCCTGCCAATCATTTCTGAGTCAGTTCAAACCAACCTGCTGTCTTCTGTAACTATAACTCTATTTCTTCTCATTCTTCCTTCAGAGATAAGAAAAATGTGAAATCAATCAATTAAACTACTCTTAAACCTTTTGAAATTCACCTTTATAGATTATGGGCTTATTCTTCAGTTGAAGCAATTTATTTTGCAAATTCTTTCTTTTGCATACTGGGGAGCCTCTGGAACTAATTTTGAGAAACTTGTTTCCTCTCAGTTAGCTGGGTTTGCACAGGCTTTTACCAGACAGCAAATTAGCCCCCATGTCCACATGCATGCTTCCTCTTTTGTGGATGAAAGTTCATACCATTTCCTTTTCAAAAATGACCCCATATCTGGTGTAATTTTTACTTTTTTTTTTTTTTTTTTCCCTAGCAGCAGCTTCTGCAATACACTGTAACACAGGTTTATGAATACATCTGCTCCTAGACTTTTATTTACATCAGTAACAGGTATTTCCGCACGGGACAGAAACTGACTTACTCTGTTCAAAGGAAAATCATAATTTTTAATAATCTGGGGTGTATTTCATGCTTTGTTACATACATTCATGATTAGAGATTGTCTGTAGTGGGAAGATGAAAAAAAAAAAAAACACCTTGATATACAAACAGGTTTGCTTTTCAAAATAGGGCAATAATAATGAGGAAATCTGCAGACTTCCTTACTCTCCCTCCATGGCTTCTTTCTTATATAATTATTGAATCGCCTTTAAAAAAAAAAAAAAAAACACATTTTGTACTTCCTGAGATTTGGGATATCAGTATTGACAAGGAATTTCTCTTCCAAATGGATTCCTTTTCTTTCTCTGTAACTCTGGCTTTGCTCTGTCTGCAGTTACTGCTGCCTTTAGAGTATAGTCATGTCCCATTCATGCCAGGCCTTGACCTCCAAGCACCTACTCTTAGTTATGCATCTTATGCATCTGTACTTTGGAAATAAGGCCAAAAATTTGAATACCTTTTGTGAGATGCCTGTCCCTTAACAAGAGTAGAACTGCATTCAGGAGAATTTGTTTTTTGTCATACGTGTGAACAACAGCAGTAGCCAGAAACTACATGTGGCAGAATAGGTCAAGCAGTCACGGAAAGAAGGTGCACAGGAAATAAGGAGACTGTGGCATCTGGTAGTTTGAAGACACCTACCAATGCTCGCTGGAGTTGGAAGAGAGTCTCATATAGAAGAGAAGGTCTTCTTGCCTCTGTGTTTTCCTGTCTCAGTGTTGGTTGTCCTGGTGGGCTGGCTGCCAGAAGGCTTTTGTTCAGATTTGGAATCTGCTTAATTGCCTCTTCTTCTTTTGAAAATCTTGTCCTGAATATTCATGGAGTAATATATTGTAAATGTTTTGTTATCACTTCATGTTTGATTAGTCTTAAATAATATTACATATTTATTGATTTATTTCCTTGAAGAATGAGCAAGCTGCTCTGTTTTGCACTCTGGGTACATGCAACTGTATTATCACTCTGGGATTTCCAAAGAAGTCAGTACTGGCCTTTTTGTTCCCATTGAAATCAACTAATTAGCACTAAAGTACTCTTTTCCTCAAATGTTCATCTGACACAGTTCAGACTGTTTTTTAAATTCATGCTTGGGTTTCTCTTGTGTTGTTCAGAACAGACTACGCTATTAGCATAAATCTGTGCTTACACTGTTCAATGAGCAGTCCTACTTTGATTTTATCCATTGGTCAATTACTAGTTCTTTAAAATATATTCCTCTCTGATGTTCATTCTTCTTTCTTTGCTCTATTATTCTTTAATTCTTTTTTACAGAAACAAATCTGCAGGTATCACTGCCACAGGTTGCAGTCATACTTCATTTAAGGGCAAGGTAATTCTTTCTTGCGTAATCCTTCCCAGTTGCAAGGATACATAAGGATATAAATGTGTTGAAAGAGTGTCAGAATATTAATTACTTAGGACTGCAAATGTTTGTTGGAGATCGGTATGAATTACAAAACAAGAGGAGTCTAGAACATAATCAAAATATGTTTCTAAACACTGGGACATAAGGCTAGATTGGATGAGGTCTAGGATTTGACATATGTATGTGTATAACTGTAATTATAAGGGTTTTCTCTGCTTAATTAAAGGTACTCCTCTGCAGAAATAAGAAAGCAATTTACTCTCCAACCAGGCTTTGCGCAGTTCTGTCAACGAAGTTTAAGCACACCTGGCTTTTCTACTCTTCATCTGGTAAGTTCTGGGTTTGTCTTCTATGTACAAGTTTGGTATCTTAAGCCATCTTTACTTCACCTGTCTTCTGCCTCAAGCTGTTAAAAATGCTCCCTGGTATGTTGAGGATATTACACACTTGAAAGAACTAGGAATGGTCCTTGGAGCCTGAAATAGACAGTCGTTCTACATACTACTGAGAATCAAAGTTAAATAGTTAGTGTTGGAATATATAACAGCCTTGCCTTGCCTTGCCAGAAATGTTCAACTCCACAACCAAGGAAATGCATTGTGTGGTGGCCACAGATGTTTTACAAAAGGAGATCAACAAGAAAAATCAGAAAGGTGGAGGCTCTACTAGCATGGCTTATTTCATAGTTCCCAGAGCTAGCAGCAGAGACAGCATGCCAGCCTGCCTTTCAGTGATATTGAGTAAGCGTGCTAAGTGAGAAATGCCAAAGTGTGCCCTGATTGGCATAGACCTAACTGAGTCAATTGTTATATGGCTCCAAATTCAGCCTTCCACAGTTAATCCTCTTCCCCTCCCCCAAAATCAGACCATATGACATTGCCCTTATGACAAAGGGAAAAAATACCAGATCTTCTTAATTGCCTTTCAGGACGATGAGGATTCTGCAAACATGCTATGCCATAAAAAAAAAAAAAAAAACCTTTGGTATCAATAAGTAGTAGCAGAAAAAGTCTCTATGCACCAGTGATTGTGAAAAATGAAAAACACTAGATGTAAGCGTTTACTTCCTGTGTGTCAGGGCCTCCCGCCACTACTCACTTCCTTAATCTGAAATGCTGTGGTGTGCTTTAACTTATTCATTGTGGTTATTCCGACAGTGGAGGCTGGGTTCTCTTCTGCATGCATAAAGTTGCTTTTGCTCTTAAGAAACTCGGTAACATTTCATTTCCTGGGTATTGCACCATAGCTGCCATTTTGTGCGCTGTCACAATCTACATGCCTCTAGTCCATCCTCCTTAAAAAGGTATGTTTGTAGTAATGATTTGTGGCTTTTTTCTTTTTTTTTGTAGAATGATTGTTTTGCACACTTCTGTAATGTGTGAATATGAGTGTAGGCTTCTGGATTGAAACAGTATCTCTCTTTGTTTTCTTTGATAATTTGCACAGTTAGGGAGACCATTACCCTCCACCTGTATTTACCTTTTTCACCATCTTTTCCATTTGTATCTCATTCACAATAGTCAAAAGCACACAGTTCCATTAATTAAAGATTATTACTATCACTTCAGCTAGAAAAAGTTATAAGACATAATGAATTGTGATGTATTTGACTTGTTGGAATGACGAAGTGTGGTATCTGAAAGGAAATGCAATGCTTAATTGAAAATTAGATTGTAATAAGCAACATTATTTTGCATGCAAAACATTACATCTTCAGCAACTGAAAGGACATAATATGTTTATATATATATATATAATTTAAACTGTGTTTTGCTTTAATCTTTTGCAAATTATTTTTTGTACAGTTTGCTAATATATATCTACGCATTAACACATACTGTTCTAACTACTAGCAGGACAGTACAGTAAATGGGCTTCAAGGATATTGTCCTAAGACTATTAGTGAAAAGTCAATAGCTAATAAAGATTCCTATTTACTCATAACTGTTGACCCAGTATGCTCAGTCAGTGTTAGGTTTTCCTTTTGGGTAAGAAGGGCAAAGAATGAGAAAAATTTTTCCAAAACTGATTTCAGAGAATTCAATAGATCATTTAAATGTACAGGCAGATGGGCAAGTTCTGACACTTCGCTCATGTAGAGACCACTAGAGTTTCCCTATAAAAGAGGAATATGTGGGTTTTTGTGGGGTGTGCTCAATGGTCTCCACAGCATCATTGGCTATTTTTTACAAATGTTTAAAATGCTTTGCATCTCCTAGATGTTTTTACAGTATTTCTCCAAAATATGCTTCACTTTCTGTGATGTTTTTGGATTTTCATTAGCTGAATAACTTCCTCACTTAAGTTTCCAGAACACTAATAAGCCTCCAATACTTGTAGTTATACCACCAACCATTTTTAACTCATCTCCTTATCTACAGTGACTGATGTGATGTGGCATGGTACGCGTGAACCATTTTAGTTCAGAGCTACCCAGACCTTTGTTACTGCTGTGCACCTTTGTACTTTTCATAAGTTGCAGAATTCTTCATTGTCCTGTTGAGATAAAATTCCTGAGTACAACACTGTCACTTACAGAAGTAAATTCTTACTCCGGTGAAAATCCAGCCAACTCCCATGAGAGTCTTTCATGAGTAGGTCTCAGTAATAATGAGTGAAAACTTCATGGTTTTGACCTGCAGATTTTATTTGTGGAGAAGAAGACAGAAATGTAAAGAGAATAGCTCGAGATTATACCCTGGATGAGACAATTGTCACAGTAACATTGCATATAACGGCAGTATTATTATCAGGGACATCAGGTGCCTTGTTTTCCCCACACCCCATCAACAGAACCATAGAGATAGATTATCTTATCAAGTTTCAGACTAACTATTGTTGGAAGCTTCAGAAAGCCGTTGTATGAAATGTGTTTGGGCTGGCTGGTGCTATACAGTCCTGGTTCTTCACAATCAAGGATGATTTGATATCTATTTTTTTGGCTAAAATTCTTCCTCCTAATAAATAAGGTATTTCAATGCTATTGTTTTAATGCTCTAACTATATTTCATTGATATTACTGCACTTAGGTTTCCACGGCCTTTCTGGAACTCGCAAAACATAAACCAGAGTTTTCTAAATCTGTACTTTTTAGAACTCTTAGTTACTTGTCAAGACAGTCAACAATATGAGATGCTGGTCTCTGCACACAACTAGACAGATATTTTATTTTCTACACATATACAATCTATTTTTATTGACCATATAGAAAGTGAAAATAAATGTCATTTTTATCTACAAATGGAAAAATACATTAAAAGTAATATATGAAGTTACATTTATGTGTAACAATTTTAGATATGATATCAAACTACATTTACTGCTTCTGTTTTTGAGACAAACCAAATAAAAAGAGCCAGACAGTTTCACAGCATGTACGAGTGGCAGAGCTTGCACTTTTTGAACTTTGTTGTGGATTGAATGTTCTGTGTAAGAATGGCTGATAAAATAAAATCAAATACTTCTGTTCTCTATCGAGGTGCAATGCCACATGCCATAGAAATGGTGGTTACCTAAGGTTTGTAATAATTACTTTAGTAGTTCCATGTAATATGTTGTATAGTTATTGTACTAACTGTTGAAAAATCCAATAAAATTAAAACAAGTAAAACTAAAATCCCAAACAATTTAAAACCAACAACATTCAGAGATGGAAAATAATTTCTTCCTATTTTGGGTAAATCTTGCCCTCAACTTTGGAGCTGTAAGCACATAGCATTTCTAATAGCCAGTACCCTTCAGGCACAACACCCCAGTTGAGAGGCATCTTCACGATGGCAGCCATGGTGCTGGCACTTAGCTCAGTGTAACCTACCAGACTTACTGCCTTAGCCTTGTTATTGCTAGTGCCTTTCTCACACATGGTTCAGAGCCCATTGGCAGCTCCCTGCCAGCTGGCCACTGTCATGTTGGTTGCCTTGCCCTTGTTTCCTACTTTCTGATGCTTTTTCTATCACTCTGATGAACGCCATAGACTGGACAAGAGGGACTGGGTGTGCTTCACAGGGATCCAGCAGAGTACATCTGAGGGAATCCAGAATGTACTTCAGACAGCACTACTCCTACCAGCATCTGTGAAAGCTTAAAAAGGAAAATAGGTGCAAATTTGTTTTTTTTCTTTGTTTTTGTTTTACATTAAAACTTTTCTTTCTTTGTTTCATCATTTCTTTTACAGCTACATGTTTTGTTAGCAACTTTTCCCTGCATTCAGTGCAATGGCACAGTACATTAGGCTAGATAGCTCTTCCTTATTTTTAATAAAAATGGGACAATGACAAGAATTAAATAAGGAAGCCTAAGTTACACTATTATAAATACCTCTGTTACTAAAACAAAGTTATTTCTTTCTTTCTTTAGCCCTCCTTTTATGACGCAGTAGACCCACTAGATTTTGAAGGCTTCCTAATGATGCAGCTGAACAACTTGGACTCAGAACTGGCACATGAACTTGGTGATTTTCCTGAAGATGACTTGGATGTTGTCTTTACACCCAAAGAGTGCAGGACTTTACAACCTTCTATGCCAGAAGATGGGTAAGGAGACTTTTTCTCTCTCTGAAATGCTGCATGTTTAAAAATAGTTTTGAGCATAAAGATATTGGTCCAGACACCTCACTCTGCTATCCATCCAGCCCTCATGTACTTGCTTAGCTTTAAACATCTGAACTTTGTCATTGATTCTGTTAGGCCTGTTGGCACAGTTAAAGTTATGCAAGAACTTAGACAACTTTCTGCTCTGGCTGGTAGCTGCAGATGGGAGGTAGGGGTAGACCAGGACAAAGAGGGAAGAAGGGCAGGAGGGTAGTATGAAAAACAATTCTGTAGCTGTGACTCTTGGAGGTGGAGGTTGATTTTGATCATGTAACAACCATAGGACCAAGCCTTTTTTCCTTTTTTTTCTTTCCCACCAGCTACGTGTTACATGGCATTGACTAGATCACTAAGCATCTTTTTCTCAGTATCTTCTTTGTTTAATATTCAGAAGGTTTGGGGGAAGAAAAAAAATATCAATTTCTAGTGTAGAAGTCAATTCTGGGCCCAAGTATATATTATTGAAATAATTAGGAAGCTTTCCACTATTTTCAATGGTTTTTAAATTATAATAGTTAGCATGAGTTGATACTGGTAATTATCTATCCTGGAAATACTTACAGTGGTTTGATAAACAAGGAAGATATGAGCAAAAGAATTTTTCAGAATGAGGAAAAGCACTGCCTTGGAGAATTTTCTAGTGTGGTTTAGGAGAGTCCTATGCACTGTATGCAAAATACTCACCAAGGATTGTTTGGCCATAAATGTTACTGTTGAGTAGAACCACAAAGGTGTAGCAAGGTTTGCAAGCAGCAAGAGCCAGATAAACCAGTCAGCACCAGTTTAGCCCCAAACTGTTGTGTTTGCAAAGATGGCTAACTGTGTAGGAGTGTTTGGGATGCAGCTTGGCTCCTTCCAGTGTATTCACGATATAACCATATGAACATGGTCTATGTTCTCTGCTGTGCTGAACCTGAGTGCTGAAGGCATGAACAGGCTTAGCTTATGGTGTCCTGTCTCAGGGCAGACCTGCATCCCCCTCTGCTCCTGCATGAGATGTAACAGCCTGTCCTAATTTATATCAGCTAGCTGTATGAATTAGAGCCCTATACAACAACAGTATGCCTTCAGTGCTTTCTGCTCAGCACACCAAATGTGATGAGGCTAAGTGGGAATGACAATTTAGGTGATTTTCACTGTCTGTGGACTAGCTCAGTCCCCCTAGGTGGGTTCTCAGCCTGCATATTCCTTCCTGGCCTAATGTAATTCTCAGGAAGTTCAAAAGAGCAAAGGTGGTAGAGAAGGTGTCACACTAATCATGCAGATCCTGAGAGCTCTTTGAATCATACAGATCCCATGAGATTTTGTAAAATTTGCACAAAATGTGATTTTTGACTTAAAGTTGCACATGAAGTCACTCATATAAAATGTTCCAGTCTTTCTTATGAACTCTTGTTTTCTTGTAGCTGGGGAAAGAGAACGGATATCAAAAGACAATATTTTGATGCTTGAAGTTCACATTCAGTATATAAATACACTACTAATAAGACAGGGAGACAGGATGAAAATAGTAAAAAAATATCCAACTTAAGTTTATGTGTTTAAGTTATGTTTTAACTTAAGTTATTCACAACAAGTGAGTAAGTGAAATTAAGTTTATTGTTATTAACAGCTCAAGTAGTTATTCAATGTGATTTTAAAAGACAAAATGATTCCCATACACACACACATTTGCAGCACCGTCTCCCAGTATAACTGTTATTTAAAACAGCAGTTAACTTTTTCCACCACGGTGGTATTAAAATATACTTAAAGGTATCTGTGGCATAGCTTGGGGAGACAGTAGCAACAAATTTGTATCCAGCAGACGTTTTTATACAACAGCTCCTTGCTTAGCCATTTACGCTGCCACTATGGATATTAACACCACATGCAAAATCCTGGTCAAGGATGCATGGCATGTTAGGGAGGTGATCGCTTGGGAAGGGCATACACT
The DNA here is from genome assembly GCF_964034855.1 of Anser brachyrhynchus. Lineage (NCBI taxonomy): Eukaryota > Metazoa > Chordata > Aves > Anseriformes > Anatidae > Anser > Anser brachyrhynchus. The sequence goes on from NC_137697.1 coordinate 23,147,153, forward strand.
GGAAATCTGCGTGCAGGCAATGCAGCTTTTGGTATCTTCCTGTGCTGAAAGCAGGAAGCAGACACACCAACCAGATGAGGTTAATGTGCTGGCTGCTGACAAAAGCATGTCCTTCTGATGCAGGAAGTCACCACGTGCTGCCTCAGCCCACTCGTGCCATGAGGTGATCTCAACCCCGATCAGATGTTACCCAGCCTGGGCTGCAAATCTATTTGAGCACTGGGTGGAAAGTGCTAACAATCGATTTTGGTACAGGTCACTAACGTTCTTCAGAATAGGGGTAGGGTAATTGTGCTACAACATCATGATAGCACGTTCATCATCACTAACATTGACTATAGCTTATAATGTTTCAGTGCCAATAAGTATCCAGCCTCTCAGGCAGCACTGACAACTTTCTACATTAGATGAGACATTTCAGAATCATAAAATTGTAAAGTATTTTCATATCTCACAGTTTTTTTGAGCTGTCTGATTAAATGCTTAGGGTCCATTTCTGGAATTTTCTCCATTTCTGTGAGAAAGAAAGTTATACCAAAGTCTTACAAAGAGACTATGTATTTGCAAGAGTACAGGAGCTGAGGCCTCTGGAAAAGTATCTCTATTGGAAAAACACAAAGATGGATACGTGGTACACTTTAATTTATTTTGCAGTACTTTATAGCAACACCAGTCTTATATTCGTGGCAAGTGGTTATCTCTGTTAAATGTATGTTTGTTAATTTATAAACACAGCAACCAAAACCTGCATAAGGGTACCCATACAGTACACATATTCCTTAAACCTCAAACAATAGCTTAGCAATAAATAAACATACAGGAGAGAACTAATAGTGAGGCCTTTATCTGAACAGCATGTTTAGATAAATTTCTCTGTCCTTAAGGCATGACCTAGTTACTAAAATATTTACCATGTGTTGCTTTTTCCACAGGGTTGAACTGGATTCACATGTCAGAGATTGTGTTCAGACGTATCTCCGGGACTGGCTGATTGTGAATAGAAAGTAAGCTACCTACAAGTAAATGAAGTAGAAAACATTTTGTGTCCTATTTGACAGAGAGAAGATGTATGTTATTAGTAATTTTAAAAAATAATTTGAATCAGTGACTGAAGACCAGAACTGACTTCTCAGTAGTTTTGCTCTACTGTTTTGTTTGAGCCGATGGGAATTAATCAGGAAGTAATTCACATCAAGTGTCTATAATGATGATTTATCTAAATCAGGATTAATTCAGGATACATTCATTGTGCTTCCTTGCATTCTCAGGAGTCAATTAATTGGCAACTATAACATACTTGGTGGAATATTATCTTCAGAGAAACAAAGCTTAGTTCTTGAATGCCTGGTAGTTAAAATTTCCATGTCATAAATTCGTGAACAAATTACAAATGAACCAATTCAAATATATTCCAATTTTATTCCTCAACCGTGTGGTCCAAGTGGGTGTCAGGTCAATCCCTTGCTTTCAGGTTACCTAATACCTTTCTAATCTGATTCACCTCCATTTTAAAGCAGTATCTTAGTAGTAAGTAGTAGTAGCTGTTACCACGGTTGTCCTAAAACTTTACTCATCTAAAAGTTGCAGTCATTTTCCAGGTCCTGGCCTAAACATTTTCATAGCCATGTGTGCCACTTCTTCTTAGGCCAAAGCTGTTTCTTCTCTCCTTACTCTTTAGCCTCTTTGCACACTGAGGGACAGCAATCATATCCTACCCCAGCTTTTAAACTGATGGGCTAAACAAGCCAAGCTTTTTTAATCTCTTCTCCTACTGTAATAGCTTCGGTGTCTACTCAGTGTTTATGTGGTGAGTAGTTGATCTTTCATCGTGACCTCTTATCCCTTCTTTTTCTCCTTTTATATGATGCTTGAAAAATCTTTTTTTTCTTTTCTTTTTTTTTTTTTTCTTTTTAAGTTTTGTGCATTTATGTAAGGACTATTGCAGTTTGAGTTTTGTCAGTTTTCACTCTACCCATTCATACCAGGCTTTTAATATACAGCTGTTAGCTGTCTAGTCTTCAGTCCTTTCAGGCTCTTTGATTACTATTGTACACTATTTATTTTGTACAGTTTGGGGCACCACAATACAAAAAGTACATAAAACTATTAGTGAGCATCCAATGGAGCACTATGAAGATAGTGGAGGGACTAGAGGGCAAGATGTATGAGGAGCAGCTGAGGTCCCTGGGTTTGCTCAGCCCAGAGCAGAGCAGGCCGAGGGGAGGCCTCATGGCGGCCTGCAGCTCCCTCACGAGGGGAGCGGAGGGGCAGGCGCTGAGCTCTGCTCTCTGGGGACAGCGGCAGGACCCGAGGGGACGGCATGGGGCTGGGACAGGGGAGGGTCAGGCTGGGGGTTAGGGAAAGGTTCTGCACCCAGAGGGTGGTCGGGCACTGGGACAGGCTCCCCAGGGCTGTGGTCATGGCACCGGGCCTGTTGGAGTTCAAGAAGCATTTGGATAATGCTCTCAGACATGTGGTCAGACTGTTGGGTGGTCTTGTGTGGAGCCAGGAGTTGGACCTAATGATCCTTGTGGGTCCCTTCCAAATCAGGGTATTCTATGATTCTATATACAGTTTTTGTGATTATGTTTTGCAAATGCTGTAGATTTCCTGAAGATCCACAGCTTCCAAAACTTTGTGAATTTCTTGTCAGAAAACAGGAGATTTAAAGAATCACCTTAAGCAGAAACAAGACAGATTTCTGCTCATGGCTAAATTTTCAGATGCTACCAGAACATGCCCCTGCACTGAAAATGCTATCATTTTACGAAAGGTCAAAACTGTACACTGTACAATTGACAGTGCAGGGAAAGTGCATTTCCCATTTTTATTACATTTGTTGCTAAAATAACCAGGCCGTACTAATTTTGATTTATGCTAACTTACTATTTTATAACACTAAAAGGAATGAGAACAGGGATAAATATGTGTGGATCATCTCTTTCTTCTACATGCCCTGAAAATTCTACATGATTTGATTTCTAATGGTGTGTGAAAAGGAAGTGTAGTCCTAGAACAAAAAAAAAAAAAAAAAAGAGTATTATGGGCTTTCCTGGCAGAGATTGGCAGTATTCATTGGATTGTTACCGATACATCCAAGAAAACTATTTTACATAGAATCCGGTGAAGGATTTCTGCATTTGGGGTCAGTGTAATTCAACACAGAGAACTGGATCTATGCATTACAGTTTATTTTATTTTATTTTATTTTATTTTATTTTATTTTATTTTATTTTATTTTATTTTATTTTATTTTATTTTATGTCCTGTCCCATCCTTGTCCCTGTCGTGTCCTGTCCTGTCCTCCTCTCCTTTTTTTTCTTCTCTTATCCATTTTTATTTCGTTTCATTCAATTTCACATATTACATGTGAAGGGAACTTTCAGCACATGCTTGCTGTGCAGGGGAGCCCAAACCCAGATTCTTGGGGATGCAGTGTGTGAGTGGAGCTCTCTGCCTTCCCCAGCAGACCCTCCTGTTCAGTTCCTCAGAAAGACCTTTCTGGGGCTCCAGTTTTCTGCAGCATTTCCTGTTCACCTCCTCGTGTGCTCATGCCCTCTTCCTGAGGAGCAATGTGGCACTGGGCAGGCCAGCATATTTGCTGTCATTGTGCTGTGCCCAGTCACCCAGCTACTGGTTTTACTGATGTGGGGGTATGTCAGCAACCATGCATTGTGGATCATCTCCCCCCGGCCATAAAGGATTTGCATGGTTCAGTTTTGCCACCTGTGCGGGGAGGAAGCAGCTTCCGAGAGCTGTGAGGAGACTTCCTCCAGGGGTGCTTATGAAATTGGTTCAGTTCTCAGAAGTGATCCACAATGAGTCACCAGAAAGAAGCTGGCGGGTTTTGCAGGCTCACTACGTACACTGTGCAGAGCACAGTGCTCATGCTTTCACACAGCACAGCTCTGAGTGCACTGTGAAGAGGCAGCATTGTCTCTGCACACAAATAGGGACTGAGCAGTCAAGTACATGCAGCAAACAATAAATAGCACATGGCTATTTTTGCTCTTATGGGTGCATGCAAAAATGTGAATGGAGCCAGAGAGATACACATGCATGAAAAGACTTTTGGGGTGTTTTATTGTCTCACTGTTTCAAGTGAGGCAAATTTGAATTCAGACGCTTTATTAAGTCTGAGCCCTCCCAAAGAGCTGACCTTTGAGGGCTAACAAAGTAAGCAATTAAAATTGCAAAGAAAAAGGTAGCATAAACGATGCTCCACTGTTGGGAAAACCAGTGGCTGCTATTGGGAGTCTCATGGTATGCTGGGGCACTATTCTGAAAACAGGTATGAGGAGGAGGCAAAGAAGTTAAGGGAGGAGAAAGTACTCATAGGAAGTTTTCCACTGTATTGAGAAAGTCTGAAAAGGATGTGGTTGTCAACTTGAGAGATAAAGATTTGTAGGACAGGGAGATGAACTTATGGTCTGGAGAGCTGTGGGTGATAGAAATGTGTGTGTGGCTTTCATCCATTCCTGGATGGGAAAGTTAAAGGCAGCAGAGCGAAAAAAGTTTGGTGGGTGGCACAAGGAGCAAAGACTGAGGAGGTCTCCTAGTCCTCATGCCTCTGAGCAGGGGGACATGTGCAATAGGGGCTAGGTGCAGCTGAGGGGTCTTTGTGGTTGTACTATGTCTGTACTGCCTTAACTTTCCCTGCAGCAGCCCATACAGTGCTGTGCTCTGCACCTGTAGCTAGAACAGCACTGGTATCACACCAGTGTTGTGCCTACTGCTGAGCAGTGCAGGCACAGCACCCAGACTCCCTACAAACCTCCCAGAGCTAGCAGGGAGTGGGCAAGGGGTGAGAAGGGGACATCACCAGGGCAGCTGACCTAAACCAACCAAAGGGATATTCCTTATCTTGTGGAGTCACACTCAGCAATAAAAGCTGGGAAAGGGGAAGAAGGGGCGGGGGTGGGCTGTCATTATGTCTGTCCTCCCAAACAACTGCTACATGTATTGAGGCCCTGCTTCCCAGGACGTGACTAAATATCATTTAGTTTAATTATCTTTATCTCAGCTAGTGAGGATTTGGGTTGTTTTTGGTTTTGTTTTTGTTTTCCTCATCATATTTTCTGCACTCCTTCCTTTGAGGAGGGGCGATTGAAAGAGCAGTGTGGTGGAGTTTATTTGGCTATCAGTCTGAAAGCACCACAATGATTTTGGTATAGGCCAAGGTGAGGTGAGTTCCTGTGCATGTTGGTTTCTCCCTTCAGTTGTCCTTTATTTCTTTTCCTTGTCCTGCTTTTAGAATTCAGCCATTAATGTGACATGTCTGTTAAAAACAGAGTTTGCCTCCTGGTGAGTTTTAATTGCTACCATCCTTTTAAAAATAAGTAAAATAAATTTCCAGGAATGCTTTATGGGAAGGGCATCTTTAGTGTAGCTTGTGCCTCAGAGGGAAAGTGTGATCTCAGGTAAGCAAATCTCTGTATTCATCATTGGAATGACACTAGAGGTAGTTAAAAATAAATCAACAAAACCTCTTATGGATGCTAAGGTGTCTCAAAACAAACTTGTATTAAATTCCTGTCTTTCATTCTGGATGATTAATGCAGTTCCAAAACAAGGTCATAACCAAGGACAGATGGGGTTGTCTCTTTTATTACTTCAGTTTTCATTTGCACTGAACTGGTAAATGATTAAAATTCAAAAACAATTAAAATTAATACACATCAGATGATATAATTCAGTTAGTCTCAAAATATAATAAAAGGTGTCTCCCTGATCAATAATTACGTATTGTGACATCTTTATGAAAGTACTGAGATATTTAGATGTTGCTTTGTAAGTGCTATGGAAAGGAAAATGAACAGAGCAAGATACTGTAACTAAGGACACTAATTCCAAAAAGGCTACCACAGAATTTAGCAGATTGTTCGAAAAGAATAAATAGTTTTATACACTTAATTTGCTTAATTACTTAATTTTTAGTTTTTATTTTTCTGTTTTCTTTTCCTTTAATTCCTTTTTTGCTTCATCCTGACTTACTTGGGTTTCTCTCTGAAAGGAACCAAGGGAATTCAGATACCTGTAATCTGAAAAATAAGGGATCCCGAAAAGATTTTCACAAGCGTCTTCAGAAGCAAACATTTGAATCAGAAACTTTGGACTCTGGTGAAGCAAGTTTTCAGGTATCTTTTATTTTCTGTAGAAAAAGTTATCAAATATAGTAGCTTCCCTCAGAAGAAGTCAAGGTGCAGCATACTGGGATCTCTGTAGCAGTTGGCTTGTCTTTATGAGGAGTTTCTGTAACCATTGCATGTAGAGCATGGAGGTATCAGTGCACGGGCTGATGTGGCTGTGTAACTCCTGCTGCCACCCCCTGATCAGGGAAGTGTGAGCAACAAAGTGGGCTATGTGCTGCTGGAGGTCCCCTGGCCTGTTTGTTCTCAATGTGGATATAGTCAGGCTCGGAGACCTGAAGAATTACAATGGCTCACCACCTCACCTTGCTCTGCTTTGACTTCAGCAATGTCCACCTTGAAAATGGGAGGTGAACAACCCTTTTCTTTGTTCCCCTGCACGTGGAGAGGCACAAAGTGTAGGACAGTACTTGCCGTCATCTCCCACTTGTTGGGCCTCCTGGCAGATGTGAAATTAAGGCAGCCTCTGAAAGATAGGCAAGAGAAACCTCATGACGTCCACACCGCAGTGGGCTGTAAGAGGTTTTGCTGTGCCTTCATTTTCCAGCAGACGGGGCCCAGACATGTGCCCACGCTCCACGAGGACACCTCCAGAACTGCCCCAGCCTCCTGCGACTTCGACCTGCGCAGCCTGCAGCCCGATCCCCGCCTGGAGAACCTGCTGCGGCACGTCAGCGCCGAGGAGTTTGAGAGGCAGAACGAGGAAGCCCGGCGAACCAACAGGCACGCTGAGCTCCTCGCCCTCTACCCATCCGTGGACGAGGTGAGCTCGGAGGACTTCCCGTGCACAAGCTGTGCTTTGCTGGGGGGGGCATTCTCGGAGTGTTGATGGATGCCTGCTCCACATTGAAACATGGGGCTCCTGGCCTGGATCTCTGCCTCTTCTGCTTTTGTGTGTCTAGCTTGGGTGAAGGGACACCACCATGGGCTCCACAAAGTATTTTGTATGTGCATTCAGGTGGTTGTACCAGACTCATGGTGTTGCCTAAGGCCTTGTTACCCTGGTTTAGTGTGGGTCAAGCCACATTCTGTTAAAATATTTGTGTCAGAACAAGCAACACATGCCTGGGAAACACACCAGATGACAGTCAGTAGTGTAGATATTTGGGAATATATATCAATTTTGGGAATATATATCAATTTTCTTTCTGGCTGAAGAGGTGAAATGTTTGCTGAGTGAGGGAGCATTGTTTGGTAGCAGCAGCCAAGTTACATCATATAAAGCTGTTATGTAAGCATGCAAATTTACAATTACTTTAACAGTATATGAATAGAATAACTGTTTAATGATAGGAAGATGCAGTGGAGATACGACCAGTGCCAGATCGCCCAAAGGAACACCTGGGTAACAGGATTTTGGTAAAGCTGCAGTCTCTGAAGTAAGTATCCTTCTCTGGAAGGCCTCAGTTACAGCTCTCATTTACAGTTTCTTAATTTATCTGATTGTATTGCTACAGACCTGTTACACTGCATGTTTCCTGTTCAACAAGCATTTACATGCTTGCTTGTTCTTGCCATGTGTAATTTTGGCAGAAAACTGTTTCTATCCATATTTACAGAAGTCTTTATATTGTCATGGTGAAAAGGATTTGGAGATGATGCCAGTTATATATTATGAGTAAAACTAGATTGGTCTCTGTGCATGCTAGTGGACTTGATAAATAGAAAAAAAATCAAGAATGGTACGATCATTTTAACTGATATCTGAGACCAGCTTTCAGACCAATTTAGAAAATATTGATAGCAATTTACTCCTTTTTGTTTTTTTTCCTCTTGAAATCATCTAATGAAAGGCACTATTAAAAAAAAAAAATCCTCCAAATTTTGGGAGAGCCAAACTCTGGAACTAAATATTTTTCCTCACTTCCTAATGGAAATACCAGTGAAAATATATCCGCCCTTTTTTTTTTTGTTATGCAGAGTCTTAGGAGTAAAATATTAATGAGTGTACTATGTGTCTTTCCTTAACAGGTTTGATATAGAGATTGAACCTTTGTTTGCATGCATAGCTCTCTATGATATAAAAGAAAGAAAAAAAGTAAGTGTACACTACAGCTTAAAAAAGGAATGGAATAATAATTGTTCATTCATTTACTTTTTTCAGATTAATTTCATTATTGATTAAAAATTCTAGGACGTTTATCTTGTCTTCTGTTTCTGTTTTTTCAATTGGCTTGGATTTTATCTCTTATTTATATCTTTTAACTCTAAAAGCTATTTAGAATAACTTACAAAAAGTACACAACTTTTGCACGTGTGCAGCCTGATCCAGGTTTCTTTTTATTCAAACTATCACATTTGCAATTGTTTATTCTGTAGTTCAAGTTACTTCTTTTGACTTATTAAAACAAAATTCAATGCATTTTTACTTTGCAATACATTGTAAGTCTTTTTCTTTTCAAGATCTCTGAAAATTTTCATTGTGACTTGAACCCTGATTCATTAAGAGGATTCTTGCGTTCTCATACACCCTCCATTGACCCGTCTACTCAGGCAAGATCAGCAGTATTTTCTGTCACTTATCCCTCATCGGATATATACCTAGTAATAAAGGTATGTTACAGTGCTACCTCAACAACATGCTTCCTGTTCCCAGCCGTGCCTATTGTCTGAGTTTGTGGAGTTGACAAATAGTTAACAAACATAAGTTTCCCATAGCTGAGAGGAGGTATTCTGATAATTTTTAATCATACAGATGTAGGTATATCTCACTCCCAAGCTAAGAAGTTATATCAATACTCTGTGTTCTAGTTCTAGTAGGTAGAGTTTCCTCTCTCTTTGTTAAGAAAATTAAAAGTAAAGTGAAATAAGTCATTTTTAATTTTTGAATAATATTGGAGGGGGTGAGAGGAAGAAGGGCCTTTGGTTTAGAACACTTTGCATTTTTTTGTATATTTAATTCTGAAACTAAGTTAGCCTGAACCGTTTCATTTGGAATGTGTTAATTTTCTTGATTTCAGTGAAAACTCAGTCATACTTGATGGACAGTGTTGTCACATACAGGTTTTCTGCTTTATAACTAAACAGATGGAAAACTGGGAGAAGTTTCATTGTACATTAGTCCATAAAGACTGCTTTAAGAGTTGTGTATTGTAAATTTAGGCTGGTTCTTTCATATTGCTAGAGAAGCAATGTGTTAATTATGGTGACATTTTTCCTTTCTGAGTGTCTTATTTTATTGCTATTTGTAGATAGAAAAAGTACTTCAGCAAGGAGAAATTGGAGACTGTGCAGAACCCTACATGGTTCTTAAAGAAAGTGAAGCTGGCAAGGTAAGTCAACAACCATGAAGAATGTTTAGATCAAAAAATGCACACACATGGAATAGGACAGAATCCACAGAACAATGGGGAGGAAGTCAGTTGGTGCATCCATGGGACAAGCAATTTGGTGACTTTGATTGACATGAAGAAGTCAGGAGAAGACAAGACACAAAGAAGACTTTTTGCTTCCTGACCACTTTGAAAATCTGTACTGATTCCAAAGTCTTGAGCCACAAAGCAGCTAGGGATTTACAAAAAAAAAGATGGCAATGGAAAATGGAGTTTGCACAAATATTTATACCTCAGGGACAAGCTGTTAATTTGGATAGACAACTAACCTGTTATGGCGTGTGCATGACCAGTTCATTGCTGATATCACTAGATAGCATGAGCTTTATTCAGGGAATGCATGGTTGTTTACCTCTGTGGAGCAGACTGATAGTGTTTCCTAGAATCCCACCACATCTCTCACCTTTTAGATATCACCTTCAGTAGAATATTGTTTGTGTATCTGTTGAAGGAACTAAACCTGCTAACATTTTATTGTGCTTGCTCATGATGGACATAAGGGTCACTGCAAGAAGATCTGCATACTCATTTTTGATAATAAAAATGAACTTGTTAAAAAGAAATGGGAAGTGAATTACAAATTAAAACAGCTATGATCCTGGCAGTAACGTAACAAGAAAACACAAGAGATAAGAGTGCAATTTACTGAACTGTAAATTTCTTTTTTTTTTTTCTCATTACTGAGTTAAACTAACTGATTGCTTTTAACACATTCATTATTTTCTTTGTCTTAGACAAAAGAAAAGATTGAAAAACTGAAAGCACAAGCTGAATCCTTCTGTCAGCGGCTGGGGAAATACAGAATGCCGTTCGCCTGGATTCCCATAAGCCTAACTAATTTCTTCAATGTTTCCACACTTGAACGAGAAATACCTGAGACTGAAGGTTTAAATGGTAGTCATCTAAGTTTTCTAACTAACACAAAGCAACTCTTAGGTGGTTTTGACCACAGGAAACAATGTCATTCACTCTGGCCTCAAGAATGACTGACAGATTCAAGTTCACACCTTCTCAGCCTTCAAATACAATTCAATATTCTCACTATTTCATCTCTGCTTATGTATTTTTATGTACTCTAAATATTCTTCCATGTTTTAGACTCAATTTTGGTTGAACACTAGCTTTGTAGTAGGGAAAGTGTCTTTACTGTATGGAGTCCATCTGCACTACGTAGGAATCAAAATACTTAGTTTCTGGAGTGTACAAGTGATATTTTTAAGCTGCACCCAACATTGACCAAAGGGGGTTATAAAACCCATTAAATAAAAATTTAAATAAGCTTGTGCGTTGCAGCAGAAATAATGTCACACTAGGTGTGTCCTGGCATTCCATTATGTCGCATAGTCTGAAATACGAGTAGTGGGAAATACAGGCAAAAGGTAGTAGGTACTGTTCTCTGTCCTCTGACGTTACCAGGAACTCGTGGATTTTTAGTGTATCCTTATAGTCTTTGTAGAGGAGCAATACAAAGCAAGCTGGTATTTTATTTAATTTCCCTTTGAAGGGAAAGGATCAACTAGTGACAAGAAGGCAACACTGCTACAGGCGAGAAGACTTTCTGAGAGAAGTCTCAGCTCCGAGGACAATTATCCATCATCAAACTTCAAAACAATCTCTCTGACACTCAGCACCTTCTTTAAACAGGTACAAGATGCTCTTTATTTCTGATTGCCTAAGATATATTTCATATGTGTCATGTGAGCTGTGTTGGGAAAAATTACCCAGTGATGTTAGTGGGGGTACAGAGGATAAGTGCTGTTGAGTTGGCAGTGACCCACCTGCTTTGGATGCCTCAAGGTTATGTTTCACTCAGAAACCTTTCTCAGTGTCATGGAGTATTGTTATAAGAATACTGATTTTTGTCTTTCTCCTGTAGGAAGGTGACAGGCTTAGTGATGAAGATCTGTTCAAATTTTTAGCTGATTTCAAAAGATCATCTTCCTTGCAGAGAAGAATTAAGACTTTACCAGGTACATAATCCATTTTGGGTGGAATAGAATATACGTACTTTTCTCCTCTAAATTGCTCTATCAACTCCAACCCCAAAATATAATAAACTTTTTTTTTTTTTTTAAACTCTATAACATACTGTTGTGGAACTCTCTGGGTTCCTCAGGTCCACATGAGTGGGTATGAAGATTCATATTTAGCTTGATACTCTCCAGTGATTTGCTTTCCTCCCTAATTTACAGTGTATTTACTGGATGCCTTTTATTATTATTCAAGCTGTTTGAAGACAGTGCTTTCAAAGGAGATTTTCCTTGCAGTTTTTTTTAATGGGTCATATTTTACAGAAGGAGATTAAAATGTGTACATATTTCATCTTGTATTTGGGTCAGTGTTAGCTAACGAAATAGAGATGTGAAGATAGAGTTTAGCTACACTTAAACACCTGACCAGCTGATTTTCACTTTTTACATAAATTATGGCTTGAACTCTTCTGGATTGTAGAGGAACCTCAGAAAACACGAACTGAGTGCAAAGCTTCTTTTGCCTCTTTAGCTGACAGCCAGAAATGACAAGTCTGTGTTCCCCCAAAAGTTTTCACTTACCAAAACTTAAATTGAAGGCCTGATTAATTTTTGTGTCAATGTTATCAGTAGTAATCATTTAATTGCTGACCACACAGCAAGTGTGTCGTTCCTGTTGGGTGGTGTCTACTTTGGCAGATATTAATCAAAGCAGAATCTTCATAGACAGCGACAGAACTCTGCTAGACAGCACCTTTTTTCAGCTCGCTGTGTATCCTTCTACATGCATGTTTTTTATTCTTATGTAGGCCTCAAACCAAAGATCCAGTTCTTACTTCTGCTTATTTCTATGCTTTAGTTATTTTTGATTATTTTTTTTCTTTTGCTGAAATATGATTTCTTTAAAGGAACACTTAAACTGGAGATCTCCCCAGCTCCAGAAAACCTCGGCTATTGCCTGACACCAGAATTACTACCAGTGAAGCCATTTCCAGAAAACCGTAGTCGTCCTCACAAAGAGATTTTGGAATTCCCAATTAGAGAAGTGTATGTTCCCCATACCATTTATAGGTAAGATTATTTTTCTTTAATTCTTAAGATCCATTTGCAAAGATAATTGTGATTTATTTTTTCAGAAATATTTTTTAAATGCTTAAAACTATGTGTTATGCTGATGATTTGATATTGTTAGCCATTACAAGGTAAGATACCTGCTGGATGCTGTATTTAGTTATGTAGTTACCTTGTCCCATGCAAAATATTTCTAAAATGTCCAAAAACCTAACAGCTTTCATTGACTTGACATATATATAATGGACGTATATATATTGACATAGATATTACATATATATATAATTGATACACAAACACATATATATATTTGACATATTATATATATATAAAATACGTTTTAATATATATAATCATCTTCCCTTTTGTGTGTTTATTTCAATTACCATTATTTTTAATATTCATAGTTTTCATAGATATTTGTGCTTGATAATTACTACTGTTAATTTGAGTCATCTGGCCATCTAAGGAAGTAATGTGTAGCTCTGTGTATTTTTTCACTTTGAACAAGGACTCTATGTCATTTATTTCATTAAATCTGTTCTGGTTGTTTCAAGAAGACTAAAATACTCAGTAGCATTTCTTAGTGGTCTGACATACCTGAGTCTCCAAGAAGCAACAGGTATCAAAAGAATGTGCTTCGATGTGTTTGTGCAGCATAGTGTTCTAATAAGTAGTGATACTGGAAGTAGCTAACTAACAGTAATTCAAAAGGTGTTTATTACAGTATTACAGATAAAAAATATTTTCACGTGACCATTTTGTTAGTGAAAACATGGAAGAAAAGCAATGGTAGTTTTTATACAATTGAAAATGCAAACGTAAATGAACTTGAGTAAAAACACTTTTTTAATGAAAAAAATAGGCTGAAGTTTTAACTTTCCTATTCATTGTCTGTCTCCAAAAATGAGCAGCACTTTCTAGCTCCAGTGTTGAGCCATGTAGTGTATAAAGATTTGCTTTTGAAAACAAAAAGCGTTGGCAACCACTGTGAGTTCCTGAGCTAGAAAGGGAATTGAGTTCACACAGAATATTCTCTTTAATTCTCACCAGGGTAAATTTCTGCAGCTAGACATCCTGAATACCAGAGTCACCATGTTAAAAATTAATTTGTGGATCTCCAGAAGCAAGTTGGTGTGTCTCCACACATCTTCAGTAGTTAGGCATCTGTGTTGCATAAACACGTCCATATTAGAAGAAACTCTTGCTGTTGCTCAGCAGTTGTTCACACCCAGCATGCATAGCCTGTTCAGATTTTTTTTGAGCTCTGTTTTGATTTTCACCTTAAGTAAAAGTTGTGGCAACAAAATGGATGCTGTCCTGCCTAACTAGTAGTAAGTAATAAAGAGAAGATCTATTTAGTATATTTGCCTTAGGTAATCTTTACCTCAATTAATGAATCAATGGTGATGACACAACAGGCATGCCATAATTAGTATTATGCTGTAAACTGTAAACTCAATCAGTTAATATCTCAATTTAACCCTGGAGACAGCTTTTTAAATACACTGGGGGAAAGGTGAAAAAAAAAAACGCCAGAACGCTAGGTTGTGTTCTGACAGCTTTGTGACTGCAACCATGTTTGGAGTCAGACCAGGGAGCTGCCTATAAAGGCTGCTGAAATAGTTAATAATTCTGAACTCCAGAAATAGTTCCGCAGAAAGTCAAATGAGGCAGCTTTGCAAACCTTACAAAATGCGGACTTGGTGGGGCCAGGAAGTAGCACCTGGGTTTGTGCAGCAACATTGAAAGCACCTCCTTTTCCTACAAGCTAGAATAACCTAGCTGTGTCTGAGATGCTTTTCCTACACCATATACACAATCACAACAGTGCTCCTTTTGGTGAGCATAAGTGTTGATAGGGAGTATAAGCCAATTATCTGTTTAAATTAATCGCCATCCAAGCCTCCTTGCTTGAGACAAAGCTACCCTCCACGAAGTTAACTCTGAACTTGAACAAAGCCAGATACGAAGTTTTTTATGTTATTTTATTGTCTTTCCTCTAACTCAAGGACCATAGAATCATAGAAGTAGAACCATAGCTTCATAAAACAATGTGCTAGCAGTTAGTCATAACTGAATTGACTGTGACGGCCTGCTGGTGTGCTGAAGTCAGTTTAATGTTTCCTAATTTTGACTGTAAGTCTACAAACCAGTTTTATTTACCAGTGCTATGGATTTAGGTATTAAAAGAATGAAAAATGGATGAAGTTATTAGCTGTTTCCTATTAATGTGTTACCGTGAACGTAGGAGAGGGTTACATATAGAAAACTATTAGAATAACAAATCAATAAAAGCTTTTAAAAATACAGTCTGGTAAGATCTTACTAAGATAATAATACTTCTGCACATGTCCAGACAACACTAATGAAATACCTACCTTCAGTTTGTTGCCTGGATGTTTAAAAGAGATGCAAAGTCTTAGTTTTCTTTTTCTTTCTTTTCTTTCTTTTCTTTCTTTTCTTTCTTTTCTTTCTTTTCTTTCTTTTCTTTCTTTTCTTTCTTTTCTTTCTTTTCTTTCTTTTCTTTCTTTTCTTTCTTTTCTTTCTTTTCTTTTCTTTCTTTTCTTTCTTTTCTTTCTTTTCTTTCTTTTCTTTCTTTTCTTTCTTTTCTTTTCTTTCTTTTCTTTCTTTTCTTTCTTTTCTTTCTTTTCTTTCTTTTCTTTCTTTTCTGTCTGTCTGTCTGTCTGTCTTTCTTTTTCCAGTGTAAGATACCTGAGGGGGGGAAAAAAAAAAGTCTTTTTTTTTTCTTTTTGAATAATAGTTTTTTCTCTATTGTAGGAAAAGCAGAGTCCTCTGTAGTACTCTTTGAACTTGGCTTTTGCTAGTTTTTATACTGGTGTAATGCCATTATTTTAGGTGATTCTGTTTCTGATTTATGCCAGAGAGATCAGCCAGCCCACTTTCTTTGTGCATTGAGAAACTGAACACTTCTTTTTGTTGTGTACCTACAATTCTTTAATAAAAATAGCTCCCTGAAAATGTCAAAACATTCCAAGATTTATTTCTTTCAATACCTTTCTTTCTGTTCTTAATAGGAAAAAACATATAATTTAAAGTTTGTTTATCATTTTATTTTGTTGTGAAGTATAAATGAAAATGGTGATGCTTACTGCCCCTGTGAGGTGTTGGTTCTGAGGAAAAGGGATGGTTAAGTCCCATCATCTCAGCAGTAACTCAGCTTAACCAGGCATGGAAAGTCTGTGCTTTGATAGGAGAAGTGCCTAGTGTTTACAGGATTTTTAAGGGAAGGGGGGAAAAAAAGCTTTTCTATGCTGTTTTATTTCATTTAATTGCACACCACTTGGCAGTGTGCTCAGATTTGCTCTAGTCTGCAGTCTGCAGCATTAGTTGGAGGCTTTTCTATGGTAGTCATTCCACCCATCTTTGACTAGTGTTGAGTGAGGAAAGACTGTAGGTAAATGATGCTCTGTGATTCCCCTATTACTACTAAAGCAGGACCTGCGAATATTGGTGGATAGTTGGCTGAGTACAAACCGGCAGTGTGCTCAGGTGGCCAAGAAGGCCAACGGCATCCTGGCTTGGATCATGAAGTGTGTTCAGCAGGACTAGGGAAGTGATTGTCCCACTATACTTGGCTCTGGTGAGGCTGCCCCTCGAGTGCTGTGTTCAGCTTTGGGCCCCTCACTACAAGAAGGACATTGAGGCCCTGGAGCATGTCCAGAGAAGGGCTACGAAGGCGGTGAAGGGCCTGGAACACAAGTCCTGTGAGGAGCAGCTGAGGGAACTGGGGTTGTTTAGTCTGGAGAAGAGGAGGCTCAGGGGAGACCTTATTGCTCTCTACAGCTACCTGAAAGGAAGGTGTGGGGAGCTGGGGTTCGGCCTCTTCTCACAGATAACCAGAGATAGGACTAGAGAGAATGGTCTCAAGTTGTGCCAGGGGAGGCTCAGGTTGGAAATGAGGAGACATTTCTTCTCAGAAAGAGCAGTCAGGCACTGGGACGGGTTGCCCAGGGAGGTGGTGGAGTCACCGTCCCTGGGGGTGTTCAAGTAAAGGTTGAACGTGGTGCTTAGGGACACGGCTTAGTGGGTGACATTGGTGGTAGGGGGATGGCTGGATCAGATGATCTTGGAGGTCTTTTACAATCTTAATGATTCAATGATTCTATGAGCCTATGATTGATGAGATTTGGAGGGGGAAGTAAGACTTTTCATGGAAGGTTTCATAAAATTTCCTCTGCTTATTACTTAGTTAAAAATGACTTTGTCAAATACTGTATAACAAAGCAGAAACAATAAAGATAAAAACTTCACAAACAGCGTTCTGGGAGCATAGGCCCCACTCCCATAGACAGCTTGTTTTTCATGACAATCTTCATTAGTTATATAGTACTGGCACAGAAAAAAACATGCCACCATGGCATGGTAATCATTGCATATTCACTGAGCAGAGAATCTGAATAAAATATGTATTTGCCTAAACTTCCAGATGAAAGCAAAGCCTCTAAAGAAAAGTGTTTTATTATTAAAAAAAAAAAAAAGCAAGTACTTTAATTAGAGGGGTTTTGGGGGTTGTTCAAAACATTTTGGGTAATTGTAATTTAACATCATAAATTAGATTCATAAATACACAGTTTTGAGTTGGCTGTCAAGCAAGTGTGATTTGAAATGCAATAGCATTTAACCAAATCTTGACAATTTGGTGTCTTGAATAGCTGCTCTATATGGAAATCATTAGTATAATATTTGTTTTCACATTCTGTTTTATACTACTTTTTATAGCACTTTTATACTATTTAAAATCTACCATATAGTGTCACATCTTACCTAAATGTTGTGTTTTGCCTCCAAACATAGTTGATGTTTTATTCTTGATGCCTTTGTTCTTCAGCTTCAGTATTATTACTTCAGTCTGATGTGTGGAAACAAAAGAACACTATCAGCAAGAAAATCTTGTTGAAGTCAGCTTTGAAATTAACAGAAAGTAAATGTAAATCATTCATAATGTATTCCAAAGAAACTAGTGTTCATGTCTTTTGCAAGTAAAATTGAGTCTTCCAGAGACCTGCAGGAATTAAAGACTGCATGGATTTAACATGTAGGTATCTCAGTCCAAGCAGAATCCTAAAGTATAAGAAATGTGGGACTGAATGGCTCTTCCTAAATTCAGTTCCGATTCTGTCACTGACTTCTGCAAAACCTTGTTTTAATGGTTATATCTCATATTCTCCAACTGCATGGTCATATCCACAGCAAGATGCCTATCATGCAGGAACGTCAGAAGGTTTACACTAATATTTGTATATTATGTTCAGTCAGTTCTGGGAATTTGTTGTGGTTTGATTCCCCAAAATTTGAGGCTATTTCTTTTTCCCACTTCTGTGTCCTGTAAAAGGTATGACTATTGCTTCTACTCTAGGATGTTAAGATAAGAGCGCTCTGTCAAGCACTCCCAGAAAAACTGAACTGCTCGTTTATTATTATTGCTACTAGTTAGTGCAACACCAAATGCTCACCATCTTCACAAGAGAGAAGTTATACTGAAAACATGAAAGAAACAACTACTATGAGGCATCTACCTTTCCAGATGATTTTGATTGGAATCATCCTCTTCACTGTTTTGGTCTTGCTGCAGCTCCACTTCATCAGGCCATGGCTTATACTGTGATCTTGTGTGACGGTGTTGGAGAGAAATAATGAAGCTACTCTGATCACTGATACTAACCCTAGTTCAGTAGTGTGAGCCTGAGAGATACTGACTGAATCTGTTTCTATTGTAAAGAGCTCTCAGCCAGGACTCTCAGAACTGAAAGAATTCCTTTGCAAGCCTGCAGATCTTGTTGCTGACCTCAGGACACTGTGCCTTCTTCTTCAGACCATTTGCTTTCCACCAAAATGAACATGCTTGAACTTCACCCGAGAATTGTTAAGATGTTGGATTACTGGTGGTAGTAGTAGGTGTCTTCCCATTTGGTAAGACAGATGACTTCTTTAGCCTAGCTCTGCAGGGCTTTCTGCAGAGACCACATCATTTTTCTCAATACGTTTCTATTCTTGCTTTATAGATACCTTGAGGCATGCAGTTTAGAGAAGAGGTATCACTGAGGAGCATTGCAGCTTGTCAGTATAAATTCTAGCCTCCCAGATCAGGATCTGGGGAGGGTGGGGAGGTGGTGGTGGTGAATGCAATCCACAAGTCAATTTAGACAAATCCAGCTTCCACTTGTTGACTCCTAGCTGCATAATTCTTCTGTGCTAGGTTTACTGCTGAATCCTATGGCCACCATTAAGGTTTTTTTAAGTTTCCAAATGAAATTTTAAAAGCCAAAATTATCCCACCACAATTGTCAACCATACCACCATATTTTGAATAGGTTGACTGTCATGTAAAGATCTGGTATGTCCTTAATTATCAGGGATTCACTACAAATAATTTTGAGGTAGAACTTCACCTAGGTTTACAGAGCTAAAGGAATTGCAGGTTCTGGGATGGTGAATGGATGTAGAAATACAGCTTTAAGTCATGGTTGCTATCTTCCTTTTTCAATTTTTCATACTTCAGTCAAGTGACAGGGCTATGCCTTATGTATGACCTACCATCTGGTTACTACAGTGTCTTCATATTGTAATAGTCAATACCTGGTGGATATCCACTCACTTTATCCCCTTAAATAACACTGCTACTTGGGAAGTTAAGGAGGTGAGGTTATTATCAGTGGAGCAGTGGATTTAGTTATGGCAGAGGACTGCAATGTGAGGGTAGAGACCTCAGAAGGTGGTATAATCTCTGCTTTTCATATTGAAAAAGTTTAAAGTTGTTTTAAGACTAACTTCTGAAAAAGAAAATGTGAAGTAGAGAATTGTGGGTCAGAAAATTCTCTACATTTGAACACTAGAAAATTATTATGATAGGTAACATTATTTTCTTCGTGCTTTTTATGATTCACAACATCTCACTTACTTGTCTTTGGTCCTGGTTTTCAATCACGTTATGTGGTTGACTACTTTTTTTTTTTTTGTAATATTTAATTTTTGAAGTAACAGGAAGTCAGTTTAATGATGTATATAGAATAACTCTGGGTTCTGGAGAGAAAGCTGTTAAGATTTTTGTCTGCCTTGACTCTAAGCTCTAGATTACATCTAAGCTTAGGAAGATCTACTTTCTTTTCATAATTTTGATGTGATTTGAATCCTCAGGAATCTGATGTTAAGAGTCAGCCTTTCACTCCATTCCTCTGGTAACATTTTTTTTTTTAACTAAAAATTTAATAGAATGTTTATTAAGGTTTTCACAACGGTACTAATGGACAGACTAAACTGAAAATTACTCTCGCTCAAAATTTAATGTGGTCCGACCACTGGCTCTTTAATACTTCCTAATTTCAGCAACATGAGAAAAAATATTCAAACTATTGTCCAAATTAGAAGAAAATTGTTCTAAGATATACAATATATGATATATATATACAACCTTTGGGATATGACATGTTGAAGTTCTGTCATTATGCCGTTTGTTCTAGTCAGTGCCTGGTAAGGGCAGTAGTTCTGTACAGTATTTTTGATTTACATTATCTGTTTCAACCATTTTTTTTTCTGAAGATTCCCCCAGAAAGAATAGAACAAGAGAAATCCACAAAGATTGAAAGTTATAACTAATGAGAGTATCAGGTTTTGTTTCCAATACCATAAGTAGCATATAGCAATGCTGATTGATCAGTCTCTGTACACTTATACACAATTTGTAGTTTTTATCAGTAGTGACTGCTTGCTAATATATTGGCTTTTGTTAGGTACAGTCATCAATTAACATGTCTAAGAAGTTTGAGATGCACTTGTTGAAACCTTATATGTAACAGCAAGAAGAAAGATTTCATTATATCACACATATAATACACAGCAAATTACTACAGACAAAAATTCTGTCAGATCACAGTCTTGAAAAGTATGCACAGATTTTATTTTAACAAAACACTGGTCTGCATTGCTTTGGCCATAGGAAGTGATCAAATCATCACTGCTAAGTCTCATGAAAGTATAGAAAAGTCAGCAAATTCAACTGAGAATTGTTGCATTGTGTCCTGTGTCAAGCTGTATGGACCCTTAGCTTTCCCATCCTGAAACAGCCTTTTACTTTACAGTCCTTGCTGGGTCAGCCTCAGACCCAGAGAAGCTGTCTGAATCAGTACCTCCCCCAGAACCCTGTTATCCTTTGGGACTCTAGTGTTGGCGTTCAGTGTTCTGCCATGGCTTTTGTAGATGCCTACTGACTTGTGGATGGCTCTTTTGTTTTTTGTGCATGCTTCTGGCTGTGGTCGGAGATAGACCCTTGCTCTTTCTGTTGAGGGACTGAGAGAAGTTTAATTACACTATCTGAAAGCAATTGCTATGGCATGTTGTTTGAATACTTCAGCTCAGCACAGAGCCTCAAGGGGGTCATGATGCCTCCTGGAGCTCACCACATCCTTAGAGGCATGCTAACTACTGTGTGGAAATGCCCAGGCTCTGTGGTTTTTGGAGGGCACTGATGCTGGCAGGTAGTAACACTCTAGGGACTAGACAGCAAAGGATCTGCTGTTCATGCCTGTCCCTATTGCAGTGTGAAGAAACCTTGTTCAATCATCTTTCCAGCTTCCTACTTTTAGAGTCAGGCATCACTTTCATCTCTTCAGGATGCCCAGAATCAGTGTTTGCCTCTGTTCTTCCTCAGGTTTAATACACATGTAAGGAAGGTCCCTAAAACTGCTTGAGCATAAATGGCATAAGCTTTAGCTCTTCAGTACAGTACATGCTGGAGTAATGCTTCCTTGGTTGTCAGCAGAGTCAGCAGAGAGCTCTGTTTGTTTGTGATTTTCCACATCTTTCATCTCAAGTCACATCTAAATGTAAAATCCAGTGCTCAGGGACATTATATGGATTTGTGACATCTTTTGCTGGGCTGCAGATTAATGAAGCAACAACTGGATTATGCACCCTCCCCTATATGTATTTCTTCATCTCTGACAGTTGTAATGCTGATAATATCCTTCATTTAATATGCCATTCCCCAGACATAATTCAGTGGAGGTTACTGATATATTTCTCACTTTCACTTAGCTTTTCCTAACATCATGTTGGAAAGAATTTGGTAGAGCAGAAAATGCATGTAGGAAGGTAAGGAAGAAAGCACATTAGTGTGGCAGCCAGGAGTGCTATGCTGAACTAAGGCAAAGGCAAGTCACGTACTGGTCTGTTTGCTAAGACATGCCATGGCTCATGTAGCGTATGTTGGTTGGTGCAGTAGCTTGAACTATGTAACTGAAAAGTACTGTCACTTTCTGGCACATGACAATAAGGAGTACAAACCACAGTTTTCCATGTCCTAGAATACAACAAATGGAAGATGGACTATCTGATTTAATTACAATATTCTCCAAAGCTACTCCACACAATTTCAGCTGACAATAGCACTAAGGTACTGTGATAAGGACAGGGAAACTTTGTGTGTAGTTTCTGACTGTCACAGACACAAAGCAAGGGTGAAAGTCCGTGAGTACTGCTTGGTGGAAGCCGACATGCTTCCACCAGACATTCATCTTATTTCTTATACTATAAGGACAAAGCGTGAGAATCTTATGCCAAAATGGCTATTTAATTACTCATAAAATAGACATAGTTGTGATTCCAGAATGTGTACAATTCAGGTCTAGCTGAAATCTCAGACCTTCCAGAGACTTCAGTGGAGAAAAAGCTTTGTATTTTCATTTTGACTCTTCTGTCAGAATTCTTGGGTCTTGAACTCAGAAGACCATCTGTGCTGCCAAATAGCCCACAGAAATTAATGGTGCGTTTTAAGTTTAGTAATCTGTCCGGGTACAGAAGCTAGTAATGTATGATGTGTTTTAAAGAATTGTTTGTATTTCTTACTAAAAAATGAGTTCTGAAGCTCATTTCTAGTCAGTTTCTAGAATTACAGGTTAAATTTCTTGTTTATATTTATTCAGCATTATCAACACTGCCTTTCGATCTGCGTAATCTAGAAACACGCCGCTTTCGGTGTTGTAATCTAGGAGTGTATATTGTTGGTTTTATTTGTGATTCTCTGAGTGATTCCTTTCCCCTTTCAAAATCTGATTCTTTGTAGCTGAGAAGGGAGCTGCTTTCTTGAGAGATTCCTACTTTTTATTACATCAGGCAGAGTTATTCATTCATTTCTATCTAGAAATTAGAATCCCTAAACACAACATGTTTTATGTCACAGAAAGAACTTATCTTTTCCATGCAAACTTTTGGAAAATTGTTTCTGCAAAGCTTTCACTATATAGGTGGGACTGAAGGACAGGGAGAGAAATGAAAAAAGAAGTGAAAGAGAAGTGAGAAGAAAAAAAAAAGAGAGAGAAGGTAAAAGCAAGTTTGTGCACTTCATTTTGAAAAGCTTGCCATTTGCCTATTTTATTCTTCTTTCTCTTTCTTTCAGAAATCTCCTCTACGTTTACCCTCAGAGGCTGAATTTTGCTAACCGACCAGCTTCTGCAAGAAACATTACTATCAAGATCCAGTTTATGTGCGGTGAAGACCCATCCTGTGCAATGCCGGTAATAAAAGCTGAGCATTTTTAGCAACCTTTTGCTTAGGTGCAGTCCTGAGGAGTCACTGAAGAGACAACTTCCTGTTTACTTCATGTTGCCACAGTTTCTAGTTGGGCCTTAGGAAGGCAAACATCAGAGAGATTGTGAAGCTTGTCAACTCATCAGGAAGCAGAACTGCAGTCCTGACCCATGCCAGGAAAGAACTGTCATTGGAGTGGAAAACGGGCATATCGCTCCCTCTTATCTAACTCTTCCGACTTTATTTTCGAAAGAGTGGCGCTATATTAAACCAATGCCATGTTGGAAACTCTGCCAGTAAAATTCACAGAGCCTCAGAGACCTTTTAAGAATGATGCATTCTGCCATCCAGTGTAACCCATCCATGTGCACTGTGTGTACGCAAATGATGTAACACTGCCATGCAGAAGTTGAAGTCTTCGTTACGTGAATATGAACGGGTGCACAATCATGCAGCTTAGGTAGTTTTTTTCTGGACCGTCCTGTGTATTAAGGCACATGAATGCACTCCTAGAAAAGCAGGCAGTGCTGTCAGTGTTCAGGTCATCCAACATTTCTCATCATAGGATCCTGTCCTCAATTTTACTAAGTTTCAGGTGTTAAGCTTGAAGTGCTTTAGCCCTGTAGGCATCAGCTTCAGACTGAAATTTTTGGGAAACTTTCAGACCACGTCATTGGCTATTTAAGAATGACATGGGATAACATCTTTTGTGATTTTAGTTGTGCTAAAGGGAAAAATACTGAATTGAAATATTACTTTGAGGAACCCTAATCCAGCAATATGTTGGAGCAGGAACTGACACCTGATCAGCCTTTATGAGTATGCTAACACAGTGCATACTTTACAGTTGTACATTCCTTACTCCAGTTGAGCTCTGGAATTGAAATCAGAGCATCAGCACAATATTTTCCGAAGCCACATTTCTTCTTCTTCTGGAGCTGTGCTGTATGAATGTAACACTTATCTTTCACACAATACTGCAGTGTTGGTTTTGTTAAATTCTGCCTGTATCACTAATTAAGTTTTGATGAACACTTAGGACAGAGGCAGTTTGTCTTGCATCACTCTGCACTGTGAGTGTGAGCTTCACCTCAGTACATATGGGCTTGTGCTGTACAGATATCCTTGTCTGAGCTTATTTCCCTGGTCTCCCTTTAAGGTTGCTGGGTTCCAGCACCTTACCATGGAGGCTGAAATGAGAAAAGCGAATCAAACACCATTAAACATAAAGGAGCTGTGGACGTCTAAGGTTAAGGTGAGATGAATCTCACCCTAAACGATCAAGATACAACTGAAAAACAAACTTAAAAAAGATAATTTAACATTTTAACATTTGATTAAAGGCAATGTGGTAATGTTCAAGAGGCTTATCACAACTTCATTTATGCAGTTCCTAACTTTTAATAGTGCATGACTAGACAATATAATACAAGATAGTCAGTGCCTTTGCCCCATTTTCCTGGTGTTTTACACTGAATGTTGCGTGGGGAAGATGCCAGATAATAACACATTTGTTTTAACATGCAA
Source organism: Anser brachyrhynchus (assembly GCF_964034855.1). Taxonomy (NCBI): domain Eukaryota; kingdom Metazoa; phylum Chordata; class Aves; order Anseriformes; family Anatidae; genus Anser; species Anser brachyrhynchus. The sequence goes on from NC_137697.1 coordinate 23,171,747, forward strand.
AGATCAAATTGAAGGGTTATTTTCAGCTTTGATATATTGTCTTAAAATTGATACAAGATGATAACTATTAAATGCTTTAGATCTGACTGCTGTTACTTTCTTTTCTTCTTAATGCAGGTAATTTTTGGGAAATCTTCAGGTCCAGAATTTGTGCAGGAGATATACACAGCTATCACATATCATAATAAGTAAGCATTCTTATTATTTGTATGAGATGAGATGTATTAATCATGAATTCTTTACATAACTCTCAGCCTACACAGTTAATCAAAGAATAATGGTACTAACCCATTTTAAACTTTTATATTTTATGAGTATTTGTCAGTATTTTATTTAGATTACTACATGCATTTGTGTAAGTGACCATTGCTTTATTTTGTTTGGAGCTCTGTAGTCAAAGGTTAGTCAAAAATATTCGTAGTCTGAAGGTTAAGGAGTAAGAGCAGGAAGCAGCAGCACAACTTTGTAATAACATTCACTTTGATGAATTCACAGATCCAAAAGAGCTGAAGGGGCTCTCTCTTATGAATGTGTACTCAAGATTTGGTTTTATACAGTAACAGCTGAAATCCCAAATTAAGACTGAGTGGTTTTGGAAGTAAGAAGATGGGTGATACTTGAAACATTCCAGCTGATACACTGCATCTATGCTTTTTCCCTGATTCAAAGCTGTAGATAGTTCATATGTATGTCCAGAGATGGGTGTACCCCATTTGCTTAACTTGTCTCAGAAGCTGTTTTCAGTATCTATACTTTTCTTATAAACATCTGGAAGCCTACTGGCAAACATGCCTTTTGCCCAGTCTCATACTTACTCTGGAGATGTGTGTGGCTTTTTTTTTTTTTTAAACAGGTCTCCTGACTTTTATGAAGAAGTTAAAATTAAACTGCCAGCAAAACTCACAGAGAAACACCATCTATTGTTCACATTCTATCATATCAGCTGCCAGCCAAAGCAAGGAGCATCTGTGGAAACCGTCGTCGGGTATTCAGTAAGTTTCATTTAATATAAATGTGTACGTGTATGGGGGGTAAGTGGGCATGGTGTGCATCTCGTGCATATAGACTCTTTGCTTGTCAAGAATTTTGTCACACCTTTCCTTTCTGGTTGTGTTAACACATCAAAACCTGTAGAAGGTCCTCATAGTCAATTCACAGATAACACAGGCATGTTTATATGTTCATTAAGCGTACAGGTTTTAAAAATACAGATGCAACTTGTGCTATGTTACATCCTTGTCCTGTAACTTTACATTGGTAAGCATCTTTGAAGTTGATGAATTCACTCAAAGCAACTGAAGTTAAGTATACACCTAAATATTTACAACAGCAGTGCTTTATAGTATAGCACCTAATTCTGTTAGGTTTTATTTGCTGGAAAAAAAAAAAAAAAAAGCAATTACTGTTATTTACTGTTTATCTAACATGTTCATACATGAGGTAACAACTAAATTAATATAATTAAGTTTTATATGGCATATAGCTTATCTTAAAACTGGTCTTTACCCTTGTAAAAATAAAAATCACAAAAAATCCAGAAGCCAAAATGTAATTCTATCACTTTTGTTTATCTTCATGTTGAACCTAGCATGTTTTAGCATAAGAAATACATATTGTAGTATAATCTCTTTGACATTTTTCTTTATCAATAGATATTTTTAACTAGAGAGATTTTAAAATGAGCGGAAAGCATAAATGATGATAATACTTTAGACTGGAAAAAGTCCTAGTGCTATTGAACTGTGGAGCCTATCTATTTGTTCTGGTTGTGAAGTATGTGTTTGTTTTTGACTCCAGTACCAATAATCCTTTCAAATGGGCTTTCTTTTGTGGACAGATACAGTTCCACCCATTCCAATGGTATTGGTAAGAAGTAAATTAGGCTGTAGTTCAGAAGCAAGACTTGACATAGGCGAGGACTTAATTTTTAGGTTTCTACTCACCTAAATACGAAATATGTCTGCATTGTGCTACTCAAATGCACAGCCTCTTTCAGATTTAAATAAGAGCAAAAAGAATTGTGTCCGGATATCAATACAGAGTTTGGATGGGTCATTCTGACCCTAATCCTCATGGTGACATTGAGCAAAATGTTCAATTTATCCCTAGCAAAACCTTCAATTTATCCCTAGCAAAACTTTAACTCTGTTGATTTGCTTCAAAGCCAGAAATCAGCCTATTCAAGACAAGTTATTTTTTAAATAAAAACATGGGCCCTATTAAATCTTTCTGATAGGATTTATTTGAAAAATATGTCACATTAAAATCTCTGTGTTTGTTTTCTTCAAAAGAGTTGGTTTGTAAAGCAGTCTTGTACATTTTTCTACAGTAGCTATCAGTGAATTTAAAATGCAAATTACTGTTGAATGGATTGGAGCAGAGAAACTCAGGTCAATATCTCATTTGTTGTTCTGTCGACTGTCCATAACAAATTAGATAAATAGCTCTAATCATATATAGTCATGAATATTGCCGCATTTTCTCTTCATTTGTTTCAGTGGCTGCCAATTCTGCTAAATGATCGTCTTCAAACAGGACATTATTGTCTTCCTGTTGCATTGGATAAGCTGCCTTTCCACTACTCAATTCATTCTCCTGAGGTAACAAAGAAAATTATAAAAAGATAATATTTTCCCAGTGTAGAAGAACATTATGAGTATTTTATGATCTAACATTGGTGTCTGCTTGTAGACAATTGCCCCTTTTTGTACTTTAAAGGGTGAAAGCTCTGGAGAAAAATGTTGTTGTTATTATTTTCATTGGTGTTATTATTATTTTAAATTGTTATATTGTGTTTTTTAAAGTTATTAATCCAAACCAATCATTGCAAATTGTCTAACCGATGATACATCTGTTTAGAGGGTGTCAGTTTAATAATTTGCTTTCTTTCACAGCATGATTTGCTCATTTTTTGTAGCTATGTGGGAAAGGGAGAGGAAATGGAATCAGGTGCTGTTACTAGAGCACAAAACTGCAATCAGAGTAAAATATGGCAAGCAGGAAACTGTCCACAGGTTTAGAAACTGTCCATGGGTTTAAAAACTGTCCATGGGTACCACATCACCAATGAGTTCCTTTGGCATTTCATTAACTATGAACTTCTAACCTTAAAAAATTCCCATCAGGTGATGTGCATTCACACTGTCTGTGCTAGGCATCCAGCTGAAATGTTCCTCATTTCCCTCTTTAATGCATCAGTTTTAATTCACCTAGTCTATAACAGCAAGAAGATGCCTAACTGGGGTCCTCTGTATGGCATTGAATTAGATATCTGAAGTGAAGTGAACACATGAAGACCCTACAGACCTATGTAAACAGGCTTTCTGCTTGGTCATTAAAAGGAGGACAATGATTCCCATATTTCTTTTCTATCACAGAAAGTTCCATCACAGACGCCACCTATTAAGTGGGTTGAAGGACACAAGGGTGTTTTCAATATTGAAGTGCAAGCTGTTTCATCTGTTCACACCCAGGTAATGCATCAGAAGCAACATGCAGTTGTAGTTTCATTTCAAAGAGAGTTCAGATGTCCAGGCTGATTGAGGAGGTTTATACACTGGAGACATTTAAGCCTACACAGGTTTGAAAACAGCTAAAAAGTTCCTACTGTCTTATAGCTGTGGAAAGAACCTGATATTCTCGGTGAACGAAATCCATGGGTATGAGTGAACAAATGAGCACTCTCAGCAGCCAGTCACATCAAGCCATAGGGAGTCTGGTGTCCTCTCGGCTCAGCAGAGATCTGCTTGAAGGACACTTGCAGGGCGCAGTGCCAGTTTCTTCTGTGTGTGTCTTCTGTTCTGTGAAGTTAGGTCAGACAGTGTACCCACATCTGCAGAGAAGCATGGCATCTCCCCTCCTTCAGGGACAGGTTGGACTGCCAAAATGCTTTAGGCAGCTCAGCCACCCATGCCATGTGGTCTAGGGACCCAAGCTTAGTGCTGAATGAGAACTCTAGGAATCTGGTCATCTAAATGTGATAGGAAATCAGAGGTTTCCCATTTCTGTTGGGATTTGAAGCTCAACAGATTGCATTGTTTCTGGTGTTTTGTTGTGTCTCCTACTCTTTCTCTTATTCTGTTTAACTATGATAGCTACATCCAAACAACCAGAGATCCTGTGTCTGAAGCAGGTCTGCTACCCTTTTATAGCATACTTCTTACATACAAGTATGGCATACTCATAAGGCACATAACTTGTATGTAGCTGGAAGTGAGACTGTTAAATGCAGGTAGCAGAGGAGCTATAAACTTACGATGTGACGGGGAGAAGGAACAGCATTGTCATGAAATGAAGCAATCACTTTAGTGCGGGTTTTAGCTTTTCTGCTTTTAATCTGAGCTAACCACATTCTGAATTTGAGCCAGATGAAAAGAAGCAAACAAATCGTTGTGGCAGTTGACTTAGAAATTGGTCTCTAGAGCTAACCACCACTTTAAGCCAGAAGGGCGAAAATATTTTTTCTCCACATATCAGGTGTAATTCAGGCTCTGCTTAGCTAGTAGCAGGCTGACCTGTATCAACTTTGTTAACTGTGAGTGCACTGTATTTGCAGGACAATCACCTGGAGAAGTTCTTCACTCTGTGCCACTCTCTGGAAAGTCAAGTGACCTTCCCCATTCGACTGATGGACCAAAAGATCACAGAGGCTACACTGGAACATGAACTGAAACTCAGCATTATCTGTTTGAATTCTTCACGCCTCGAACCTCTTGTTTTGTTTTTACATTTAGTACTAGATAAACTTTTCCAGCTGGCTGTACAGCCCATGGTCATAGCTGGCCAAACAGGTATTTACTGATGCATGGTCTTAGAATGGTAATGTAAGCAAACTAAATATGTGGCTGTGGAAAAGCTTTCTAATTATTCAGGCTCAGGTTTAGTAGTTGGGGTAGTCCACTTCAGAAGGAGTTGTGCTTCTCAAGACACAATTTCACAACACAATTTAATCAGGTTTGATTAGATTATCTGTCCTCCTCTTCTCCCCACACATAAAACTTTCAGAGGTACCTCTCTTTTAGAGGTAAATTGTAGTTGTTTACTTACCTGGAGAGACATATCAGAAGCAGGATTGTGGTTTAACTTTGTTTAGAGTTCAGTTGCTTTGCAAGGAAAACACCGGCAAAATAACTTATTCTACAGCTGACACTGCTGATTGCACCACTTCCTCTGCCCAAGTATTTTTAGACAGAATTGGGTGAGCACAAAAACAGAGATGATATAGTCATGCGTTTTCTGTTTCTGAAGCTGCCAGCTGCCTATTACTTATGTTATATCTGGAAGGAAAGCATACTTGGAGAGAGTGGTGCAGTTGATTTCCTATCTCATTTTGATAATCAGTACTTGTCATTCACTGTATTATTTGTGGAAGAGCCTGGTAGCTTGTATTTCCCTGTCAGCTGGAGGAGAATGAGTATTGGTGCCTTTCAAGTAGGTATTTTATAGGAAATGCCTGAAGGCTTCTAGAAATGATAATTAACAGTTAGGGTCTGCCTTTTTGAAGCACCAATTGGTGGAGAAGCAGAAAGTAGGTCAATTGAAGATGGGTTATTGGTCTATATACAGTTTGATTCTGGCGTGGTATAACAATTGTTGTCTGCAGCTGTGAATTTGTTAAGGACAGAATTAAAGCATGTATGAATTAGTTGGAATGCCCTAACCTATTTGTGTAACACCCCTCAGGGCTAAGATTAACTCTTGCCTTTTGTTTCACAGCCAACTTCTCGCAGTTTGCCTTTGAATCTGTGGTTGCAATAGTGAACAGTCTCCACAACAGCAAAGATCTGAGCAAAGACCAGCATGGGAGAAACTGCCTTCTGGCATCTTATGTCTACTATGTATTTCGTCTGCCAGACCCTCAAAGAGAAGTGGCCAAACTAGGTAATATTGATGCAATAGTTGCAAAAGAATTCTTTTTTTTATTGATACATGCTTCTAAGTGTGCTGCTTCTGAGACATAGGCAACTGCCTATAAAATAGCAAAAAAGAACTTCTTATAACCAGACTACATACCTTTCAAGCACAGCACTGTTTAGATGCATCACTTTTCTGAGTGCTGCAGAGAGCAACATAGATTTGCCACCCATGATCTCTCTCCCACTGTCCTTTGTTTAAGATCCAGAGTCTTGGTCAGAGGGCATGCATTATGGCTACAGGCAACATGTAGCTCCATGGAGATGAAAGAGCAAGACATGTCCTGAACTGAGGCTTTCTTCAAAGAAATTTCCTCCAAAATTAAAATGGCCCTAAGATGCCAATTTCTTACTGGCCTGTAAATCAGTGAACTGCTTTCCATGCAAATCAACTTACTGCTAAGTGGCAGAGGGCCAAGCTTTGCTAATTTCTCCATTGCATTAAGCATGTCAGCAGAGAATAAAATCCTGTATGTTGGCCAATAGGTTGAGTAATATAATCCTTCCCTTTTATTCAGTACTGTTGAGGCCACAGATGGAGTGCTGTGTCTAGTTCTTGGTTCCCCAGTACCAGAGAGGCATAGATGTAGTGGAAAAAGTTGAATGGAGGGCCACCAAGATGATCACGGGACTGTAGCATCACTCCATGAGGAAAGGCTGAAAGAGGTGGGACTGTTCAGCTTGGAAAAGAGAAGGGTCAAGGGGTTCATATCCATTTCTGTAAATACCTGAATGGAGGGTGCAAAGAAAGACAGAGACAGGCTCTTTTCAGCTGTGCCCAGGACAAGAGGCAAAGGGCAAAAACTGGAACACAAGAGGTTCCGTCTAAGCATCAGGAAGCACTTCTGTACTGTACCAGTGACGGAGCACTGGAATAGGTTGCCCAGAAAGGTTGTGGAATCGTCCTCTTTGAAGATATTCAAACACCAGGACAGGGACCTGAGTAACCTGCTGTGGGTATACCTGCTTGAGCAGGGGTTTGGACGAGACGGCCTCAAGAGGTCCCTTTTAACCTTAACCATTCACTGGTTCTGTGACTCTGTTGGTGTCTATTGTCCTAAAACATATGGGATTCATATGATCAATTGCTATGTATTGATTGACATATCACCAAGCAGCTGTGCTGTGAGAACTAAAGATATGTAAGTCTTTTTCAAATATTCATGTAAACCTCCCATAAGGAACATTTAGGCAGACATTAGGATGTGCTAAAACCTCTAAGTTTGCCTACACTTAGAAAATCTTTATCTTGGAAAAATAAGATCTACAGGGAAGCTGAAAACTAGATAACTGTTTAGTGAAATTCCTGCAGGCAAATCTACCAGCCTTCTTGGCTACTTTGAGTATGGTGTTAAATTTTATCTGTTCAGGCATGTGAATCTTTTCTTAATCTACAGAAAAATTAAAAAGAGGCGATAGAGGGAAGAAAGAGCTACTACAATAGTGCTGCTACTCAGATAGTCTTCTTAAACTTTCACTACCGCAAGCACAATCACCTTATGAGCTGTAGTTTCACAAAATGTCTGTTCCTTGTTATTCAATGCCTAAGTAATTTGTTAACAAAGCTGTTGGTGGTGAGATTTTTGAGAGCTCTGTGCTATTCATATTGCTGGTGCTGTAGCAGCACCAAGCAGAGATCTCAGTGAATCTCATGTTTGTCTCATATAAATATGTTCTTCAGTCTTAGTTCAAACATCTCCCCATGGGCAGGTGCAGGGGGCAGTGCCATTCTGTCGGAGTCTCGTTATTACACATTTGGGCGTACTTCTGCAGTGGCTGTGGGGAGCAAACTTCTGCAGAGCCGAGTTATAAGCTGCAGCAATCCTGACATCACTGTCACACAGGCTGCTACTGATGAGGAGGTCAAAAGCATCATGTCATCCAAGGTAAGAGAAGGAAGTCAAATATCTGGAGAAGTGTATGGGCCAAAACCTGAGCTGAGAATCTAGATTTGCTCTTTGAGAGTTGGATTTGCTTCTTATGTATGTATACATATAAACCAGAGTTGGATTTGCACTGTATATATCACCAGAAGCATCCTAATTTCAGGATGTTTTTATTTTTTTCCAAATAATACACAGTTAAAACATCTGATGTTACAGCTTCATCGCATTGATAAATGTAGCAATTTACAATGCTTGAGTGACTACTGCCACTACATTGTCATTACTTTTAGTGGTAGGAAGAATCCCAGATGATAGTTTATTTAGGATGTAGAACTACCGAATATACTTAAAGGACCTTTCAAAGGACCTTTCGAGGGTGAAATTTAGAGCTTCCAAAACACAGCTGCAGTGCTGACGTTGGGCACATGATGTCAGTGTTGGTATTTTCGCTCTCCTGTGTCTGCCAAATTCAGGTGGTCTTTGGCCTCCTCGGGGGAGGAGGATCAGTGGGAGAGAAAGACGCAAAAAAGATGTTTAGGTGAACATCTGTATTTACCTGCCAAGAAAACACCACTGCTGATTTATTTTCTGGTAATTAGCATGTTCTATGTATTAGCTTATTATGTACATATTTCTTCTGGCCATTCTCTTCAGCCTGTGGATCACAGCTCCAGTCGGATGTCTTTCTACATTGAAGGAACAAATGATATGCCAAGTGTTTGTGCAAATCCAAGACCATCCAATAAAAAGGTAGCATACCAATAAGTATGAGGGTGCAAATTAACGGAGCCTGGAGTCTCTGGGGACAGTGCTGGTAATAAGCACTTCCACACGTGGAGAGGGGAGAGGGAGAACAAAATAACAACCAGTTTTGTTGAACAAGGAGTCTGTGGTGGAATACTGAATCTGTGGGTAAATATTGCCCAAACATTTCTGCCTCTGCTCCATAGTCTTTAAATTCTTTTTCTGGGACAGATTTAGACAAGTAGCAGCCTGCCTGAATCCTCCCTTTGCTCTCTTTCTCAAGGTGCTAGGGCCTCTGTCTTTTTTCACTGCTTTTTCCCCTTGGATACCTGCCTTTACATGTTACCGTAAATTGCATTCAGACGTGTTTGCCACCTCAGTCTTCTGTAAGGAATGTTTTACTTCTCCCCTTTTTGTAGCTTTTAGAACCAAGAAATTCCTCCTCATCCTGAGTATGTAACCCCAAATAGCTTTTTGACAACATAGAAGATACCATATTAGATAGCTAATTCCTCCAGAGCTGTATCTCATGTTTGGCATTAATCAGCAGGAGTAGCTTTGGATGAAGAAGCTTGGGAAAAACCCTACAGTGAGCAGTCCAGAACTTCTGTTGTGGTTAAGAGACACTTCTTTCTTATTCCTGTTTATCAGTTTGATTTGTGTCAAAAAGCATAGGTTCATACCCATCCTGAATCTTGTCTGCACTATTGTGTTCTATTGCATGTAAATAGCCTTTGGAATTTCATTAGCTTTATTTTTTTGTGTGTCAGAAACAGACAATAAACACTACAATAAATGCTTAGTCCAGGCCTGAGCTTCCTAAAAGTTTAGATCATTGGGACTGTGAGTCTTATGTTTGGATCTCACTGCAAAGAGAGTGGTGTCCAACTGAAAATTTGATGAATGCTCTGCTGTGGTTGTTGCTGTGTCTTTCTCTCCCACCACAGAGTTAATCTTACTTACACCTTCTCTCAAGAAACACAAATGTACTAAACAGCAACACTCAGGAGGGAGCAGAGGATGTGACCGCTCACTGCCAGGCACACAGCCAACAGGCTGAAAATGGACCAAAGGCATTTTCCAATTTGGGTATCCAAGGTTCTGGATCCACAGAAAAATGGATCCTAAAGCCTGTTTGCTACCATCATGCTCCTTATGCAGCATTTTAGTAAAATCCACCTTCTCATCCTACCGGGATGTCCACATGTCCCCAACCATCTACTGACTCCAGTATGAGTGATGTTGAAGGTGTGAGTGTTGGGGGTTGGTTGAAACTGAAGGAAGAGTTGGATGAAAAGCCATTTACCAACACTTTGTGTTTATTATCTAGCACTTCCATGAGGAGCTGGCACTGCAGATGGTGGTCAGCACGGGTATGGTGAGAGAGACTGTCTTCAAGTACGCCTGGTTCTTCTTTGAACTCCTGGTAAGATATATCAGTGGTGTTTTATATCAAGTTGACGGTGAAATGCAGCATGTACAGCAGGCACAGTTTAGTTGGACCACAATGTCTTCAGTTATTCAATCCCACTGTGACATTATCTGTGATATTATCTGTAAAATTCCAGATAATGGAAGTACATGTGAAGAATTCTCCATATTCACTCCCATTCCCAACTGACAGCCTGTGACACCAAAATCTCACATGAACTACATGCACAGCGGTCTACAGCTACAGAAGTCTGAAAGACATGTCAAACTGAGCCCGTTCTTCCTTTTCTGTGAATAACTGCTCCCATTTCTTACACTTTGTTAATAACATAGGTGAAGTGGCAAGGCTTCCCAAAGTCAGTTTTACAGAGCCCTGAGGTGACAGATGCCACTGGAAATTTTTTTGACATACTGGTTTCCACTGAAAGCATATAAACAACACAAGAGCAGATCAAGGAGTGGGAATTAACTCCGAAAGTGTTACTCCCTGTCTGTCATCATGAAAGCCAGAAGGTGCAAGCAGCAGAATTTCAGACCTTCAGGGGCAGGGGACCAGCGAGGGTCATCCCAGCCTCAGTGCTGAGAGCAGCCAGCCAAGTGATGATGAGCAGGAATCAGTGACCATCTACGGTCGAGCCCTAAGCTCTCTGTTGTCATTGCCAATAAATATAGGATTTGTCAAGTGGCTCTGAGAAGATGAGGGTGGCTACATTCAGGGAGAAAGAAGTAAGGAATCTTATGAATCTTACTCCCATGGACTAACTTAAAGCAGTAGTTATATCTCTGTTATATCTCTGTTTCCTTTTTTTTTTTCTTTGCAGATAAAGAGTATGGCTCAGTATGTTCACAATATAGAGAAACAGGACAACCCTCGAAGAAGCCGGTTCTCTGACCGTTTCAAAGATGATATTACCACCATAGTTAGCGTGGTTACTTCAGAGATTGCTGCACTTTTAGTCAAACCACAGAAGGTAAATGCATGAAATAAGTATAATGGCTGATCATGTTACATTACACTAAGCTGTATTTAATCCTGTTACCTTCAAGAGCGTCACAGGAATTAGACCAAATCTGAGGCTGTAGTCTTGGTATAGGAGGGAATCCCATTTCCCACAGACAGGAAAGGTTGGACTCCCTCTTTCAGTAGCTGAGTTGCTTTATGTTCAGTTGTAGGACATCAAGGTGCAGCCCATGTGTAGCTTTTTCCTTTTATCCGCCTTTCTCATTACCCGCAATCTACTGCATAGCGCTTCTTTCTACATTTGACTTCCCTGGTTGTAACATGAATGCAGTGTACGTCCTGAGGTCTGCAAAACCCAGCCATGAGTGGTATAGCCCCAAATATCTCTTAAGATGAATTGGTCACATGAAACTCAAAGACAAAAAATAAACCCTAAAACCCATGTAAGTCTTTCTCCTGGTGTATTTTAACGTTCCATTGACATAATGGGTTATGAAGCTAAAAGGATCATGAAATGCGCTTTGTATTTTAACATCACTACTGTCAACTGGCATCACTGATGCCACTCCCCATTGGCCAGTACATAAAGTGAAAGCCACAGATATGCACTGGGTGACTTCTGTTCACTCTGTTGTTGCAGCTGGCTTATTTTCATGCCCCAGAGCTGCCAAAGCACTGTGCTGGCAGGGCAGTATATTCTGCCACAGGGCAAACCAGGCTGGAAAGCTGACCTGCTCAATTACTGCTCAACCAGCTTGGGTCCCCAGTCCAGTTCTCCACCTGTGCCCAGCTGTGCTGTCAAGTGGCTGAAACTAGTGAAGGGCCACAACCAGACAAATGAGAGAGAATGGCAGAGGTGATCATCACTGTCCACCAAAAAGTTGTTTCTGAAGTTTTCAGCCTTTGTTCCACTCCATCCTTTGGTGTGCTACTGTGATAGCCACGTGCAGGAAAAGCATTTCATGGAAATGTTCACTTAGGCATCAGTGACTTTTTTTTTTATTATTATTATGATGTGTGATAAAAATTTGCTACATTAAAATGTTTTAATGGAACTGTAAATTTTACCAAGAGATTAGTATTTTATGGCTTCTTCATGAGAAATACACAGGTTTTTATGGACTGTTAATTCAATTCTATTTTGATTGAGTATACAGAGCCTAATTACATGTGAAAATCCTACTGCAGTGTTTGCAGAATTAAGGTTGTTGATTAGTTGTACAGAACAGCAGGAGCTGATACCTGTCTGCTTTTTAAACCCATGAAGTTACAATCTGTATGTTTCGATATATGGTTGGACATGTTAGATTGAACTGAGGTTTAGAATACCCTGTAAGCTGGTGGAAAACTATTTTTTTTCAGCACAGTTGAAAAATATTTTGCAGTGTAAATTCATATCATAAAATGTATATATATATATGTTCCTGAAAAGCAACAAAAAGGTTGAAAAATGAAAAAGTAAGTCATAAGCACCCTGAGGTGCTGCACACCTGCTCTCACTAGTCAGAGATAACAGTAGCAGCAACATTTTTTGCAATCATCTCCTGTCAGTCTTCAATTAACCCACCTGAGGGCTCTGAGCATAAAACGTGTGCAGACCCCTCAGGCACCTCCACAAATTCTTCTCGGTGAACTACATATGCTACTGAGCTATTATAATTTAAACTGATATGTTTGGAATAACTGTACCCTTGTTTTAGAGGGTACGTGGAGTTCTTTGTGTGTCTCTGGTAATCAGGCCAATTGTAAATATAAAGGAGTTTAGTTAACAAGTGGTAGAACCCACAGGTTTATCTTAGAGATAATATTTTTCTGATCAGTTTTAAACATTAAATTTCTAAACAAAATACTTGGCATTCTATCAGTATATCCAGTGAATATTTTTATTAATATCTTAAAAGAATACGTTGAATACCTAAACATTTTTTTGTAATGTTAAAAGTTCAATTTAAAAAAGAAAAAGAAAAAAAAAAAAAGAAAAGAAAAAGAGAAAGAGAAAGAAAGTGGCATATACAAGTTTGGAGCCCATAGGTAGTTCAGAACAGGTTTCAAATTCCATTTCAGTGTTGTCAGCCCAAAGGTTTGCAAAGATAAACTTGGTTATTCTTCCTATTCCAATTTCTCTCTGAAAGCAGCAACAGTTGAAATCATTTACAGGAGTGATTCTGCATAATTTTAACAAGATCATGTAAATTAGAGAAGTGAAACAATTTGTCCAGTCTATTCCATGACATGTCTCTGGGAGCTGTCCCCTACAGTATTTTTCAGTGATTCTAAAAAGTCTTCCACCTTTACGTGACATTTGTAAATCATAACAGTAATTCTCTCTCCCCACACCCTTATTTTTTTAAAGGAAAGTGAACAAGCAGAAAAAATTAATATCAGCCTGGCATTTTTCTTGTATGATCTTCTTTCTTTAATGGACCGAGGATTTGTGTTTAATCTCATCAAACATTACTGCAATCAGGTATGCACCATGTGTGATTGGGATTGTATTTGGCTTATGGCCAGTCTTGTGTTCTGTTGTGTTTGATTCATTTATCCATCAGGATCCTTTGAGTTGTGTTAAAGGGTAAGGTAAATTTCCTATTTCCTATTGCATATACAGAGAGTTTAAAACTCTTTTGATTTGTGGTCTGCAGGAAAAAAAGTGAGTAGAGGTTAGGATTCTTTTAGAAATGCAATACCTTACACTGCTGCAGAGCATCCATGGGGCTACTTTTCTTCCCTTCCTCTTTTACATCCCTGAGTAGCAGCCTTTGTGATCCTCAAGGCCTGCAGAGCATATAGAGCAGCTTTTGGTCTCTCACTAAAACATTGCTGTTATAGGCAAGATTTAGATATGGGAGGTTCAATCAAAATCATCCACCTCTGTCTTCTTCCTTTACAAGTGTTGTGGTTTATCCTAGCCGAAACTAGGACAAGCCTCCAAAAAATTAAAAATAAATAATGTTTTCAGGGTAATAATATGAAGTTATTTGTTGTGTTTGAGTTGGAAGGTTTTCCTTCTTTCTTGTGAATTGATATACCTGCTGCAGGTTTTCTGCCAAAACAAGGCAAAGCTGTCAGCTAATGGGAGATGGGAGAATTCAAGGTGTCTGCCACCCCAGTTTCCTATAGTATGTGCAAAATCCCACTAATGTCAGTATTATTATGAAGGGACATCACAAGACCACTGGTGCTGTGTGCTGACTAGCCAGCCTTTTGATGAATTTGCCACAGACTCAACAAATTTTTGTTTGTTTTTCATCTTGTTGTTATGGAAAAGGGAAAAATTATTATGTGTTTTTCTTTTGGGAGAGAAAAAATAAATGACAGTCTCTTGGGAAGTTGGGAAGTCAGCCAGAAGGGAAAAAAAGCATCACCCACCATTCCAAACAAACACCACCTAATGGATGGAAACAGTGGTTAGGTACAGGGAAACACTGAGCATTTTAATGCATGCTGGGCTGTTTCAGGAAGGAGGATATTTCACTGCGTGGTAATTTAAATAGCAAACACCAGTCACGAGGCACATTTTTTGGTTTGTTTTTCTAGCTCTCGAACAAGCTGAATTCACTCTCCACCCTGATTTCCATGAGGCTGGAATTCCTGAGAATTCTCTGCAGCCATGAGCACTACCTCAATCTGAACCTCTTCTTCATGACCTCAGCTTCTGCTCCAGCATCCCCCTCCCCATCCTTGTCCTCCCAGGTAGGCATCCATCAGGCAATGTTATGTGGACTTCACCTGAACAATGAATGTAGGGAAAGATTTCTGTTGCTCTGTATTATGCTGCTTAGGTTAGAATTAATCAGCCACAACTGAATCGGGGAGAACAATCTCCCTCTTGTAAAAAAAGGGGCAAAAGAGTAAAGACTAAGGAGTGCTACTGTGAAACTGAACCCACACAAGTTAAAATTTGTATGGCACAGATATATTTGTGGTTATTCTTCAGCATACCTCTCTAGAAACATATAAATAGAAAATGACTGTTAAGGTAGACATACAAGGTCTAAAAGGAACATGCTTCTGAAGGTACAGAGCTCATTTACAGGCATACCTATATTCCACACACACACAACCACAAATATGTATTTCAGTATCAGTGTCTGGAGACATTATGGAAAATTTGGCGTGTGGCAGTGCACAGCAAACTTTCAGTGCATTTGCCTTCTAGCCGAAGTTTCTGTTGTCCAAGTGGATGAAGGTGCTAGCACTATGTGAGATAGTGACTAAACCACTGTAATTTTCAATATCATTGAAAAATTTTCTGTTGAGCTGTAGTGTTGTGCAGAGAAGGATTATCATTCTTTCTGTGTTAAATAGCAGTGTTCTTTTCTTGGGCTCCTCCCCACCCCGTAGTACAGAATATGCTATGACTTTGCCAGTGATTTCTCTGAGTAATGGAGCAATTCAAATTTATGGTTTCCTCTTCAAGTGTCATTGCTAAAGATATGCTACATCTCATACCTTAAGGGTTCTGACAGGTCAATAATAGTAAATAATATTTTCTTAGAGCTTTTCCTGGTTTTCCTTATATATATTTTCCTTAGAGTTTTGCTTAATGCTAATCCTGAATGTCAAAGGGCTAGAACAGGGGTACACTGCTTGTGGGGGTGGGGGAAATCAGCATAGCTCTTGCAACTAGTTCTAGGAAATCAGAGCAGGGTAGACACCAATTTGATCATTTTCCTTCAAGCAGCATCAACTCTTTTTTTCATTTAGAAGTAACTTGTGAAGTGCAACTACACAAATAAATAAGGCTTCTGAGAACCTTGCATGATGTAATACAATAGCTGACCACCCTTGCACTAATTCTGATCTGTCTGCAGGAGTGCTACCCAACTACAGTTAGATTTTCAGTAAGAAATGCGGCCTTGTGAATAAATCTTTTGGAATTCCTGGAGAGTAGCCAAATTCACTTTAAGTGGATGTTCTTCACCTTAGTGTTATACCACACAAACAAATCACATCCAGTGCTTGTCTGCTTGAGGTTTAAATGGGAGTAGGTGGAGCTATGTGAATCCGAAATATGGGGCTACTCAGAGATGTAGGTTTCATTTGATCCGGTATGCTGGAAGACATCTTCCATGATGTGGTATACTGATACTTCATATGTTTGTTTTCTGGGACTATTCCCAGGTGACTGACGGAAATACTGGGAGAGAATATTGAACAATATAAATTAAAAGCAAATTTCGGACTCATAAACCCTAGTAGCTGCACTGTGGAGTAGAGTCTAAGAGTTATGCTCACCTGATCAGGGGATAAAAGCATTCTAGGTGACCTGTGGCACCTATGATTGGAGAAGCTAAAAAGTTCACAACACATATATAGCAGTAACTTTCCATTCCTGGACTGGCCGTATATCAGTCATAGTCATAAGTTGCAGGAGTTTGAACGCTGCTCTAAATTATGTCTGCTGACAGTTAGCTCAGTCAAGGATTTCCAGGGTGAAAGGAAACACTGTTCACACAACCTTCCTGACCTTACTTCCATGGTAGACATTGTGGATGCTGAAGAGTGCAGAGCTTCTGATTTCCAAAGTCCACCTCATCTGCTCTGCAACAGTAAGAGCAATGTAGAATCCTGAATGTGGAGAAAATTCTGACTTTCTCTCCTACCCAAACTGATAAATACAGCGTAGGAATTTTACGTCTCAAAAAATGTCAAATGAGTTACTGATTTGTGCAGAATGGAAAGGATGAGGTTGCATCCTAGCAAGCAACTCACTGAAAAATGGGTGCTTTTTATTTCACTCTCAGATATTTTCCTCCAAAATGTCCAAACTTCTTTTAATGTCTGTACTTCTCTGGTAGGATATTTCGTAATCTACATGGATGTCCCTACAACATTTTTAAGAAAGTTTCATTTCAGTAATCATCCTTTAACTACTTCTAATATACTTCTGCAGAACTCTAGCTCCTGCTCTAGTTTCCAGGACCAGAAAATCGCTGGTATGTTTGACCTCTCATCAGAATACCGTCAGCAGCACTTTTTGACTGGCTTACTCTTCACAGAATTGTCAGCAGCGCTGGATGCAGACAGTGAGGGGTGAGTATCCCAATCTGCAAATTTTAGAATAGAACATTGTCACACTATTACTATTGGCTAGGCCATAGTTTAACTACAGGGTAGTCCTATTTATCCCCTGGATGCGCTGAATATATCATAGCAGTGTTGGCTGGAGTTATGAGAAATAATATTTTCTGTCTTTGGCACAGAGTGGGTGAGTCCTGCAAAGCTTATTTGGTGCTCCCTCCATAAAGAAGTACTACTGCATGAACCTTCATAAAGGTTCATATAAAAATGCAGTGGATGTTTAGATATCTGCTACTGACATTCTCACAAACATTAATAAATCAGTCGTTGTGAAGAAAATTGATTCTGGAGAAAGGGAAACAAAAGAATGGTCTTCACCATCTTTAAATGAGTCACTCTGTAACATAGCAATAAAACAGTCATTGCTTTATCTGTGGTATGTTGATCTCAGTGAGTGAGAAAGTACTATTTGCAAGCAGACAGATCACAGCTTAAAATTTCAGTTGCTTTTCTCTGTAAAACACCACTGCATTTGTCTAAACTTAAGAGGTTAGATTAACTTTGTACAGAGTCTGATGCTTATCTTTAAGAATCTCTCTTCACCATTTTGAATTTTTATGAGATGCTTTGAAAGACTTGGGTGCTCTGAACTGAATTGGCCTCGTAGGACAGCTATCTTTTGCAGGGAACATGGCTCTCTGCTCAGAGTGGATGTTATTATATAATGAATATTGAGGTATTAATTTGTTTCTTCTACCGTCTCCATGTTTCTTAAACCTTTGATCTAAAAATAATTTGTGCATAATTCATTAATGGAGCTCGTGGCTATTTTTTGTGTTAACAGGATTAGCAAGGTACAAAAAAAAGCTGTCAGTGCTATCCTTAGCCTGCTGAGTTCCCATGACCTAGACCCACGTTGCTCCAAAAAAGAGGTGAAGATTAAAATTGCAGCTTTATACCTCCCTTTGGTTGGTATTATTTTGGATTCACTGCCACAGCTCCATGATTTTACAAGTAAGACCCTTATTCGTTTGTCTTTTTCAGCCTCTTCATAGAATCGCAGAATGGTTTGGGTTGGAAGGGACCTTCTAATTCCAACCCCTCTGCCATGGGCAGGGACACCTCCCACTAGATCGGGTAGACTCTAAGTACCTTGTCTAAACAATCTGACTTAAACATTAAAAGTATACCCTAAGTGCTGAAATTCCCCACAGTTCAGCAAGGTTGAATATTTCTTTACTTCCAAGTAAACAGGATTTTTAAAGACAGGAAAAATTTAAGTGTCCTCACCCGTGAACAAACAATAGACCAGAGATATATGTCTGTAGAATCTTGCAAAAAGAGTTTGCAAGAAATACTGAGATACAGATAGGTTTAACAGACAGTGGGAAAGAAAACAAGATTGATATGGACATTGCATTACCTCACAGTTAAATAAATTGGATTGTATACCCTCCACATTTTGCTATTGCTCTTTAGGGTTATTAACATGATATCAAAATTAACCTCTGGCAAGTTTAACTATCAGTCAGGAAATATGTTCTTATCACCTATTATAACTATAAACTTTGCCCGATATCATTAAGCCTTTTAATACATTTTTATCTAAGTACTTCTGTTTTTCTACAAGTATGTTCATATGAAGCTGCTCAAAATAACAATTTGACTGTTTATTTGAGAGTCGATCTTTGCTACTTGGAAAACTACCTTTCACTTTCATAAAAATAAAATAATGAAGACTACAGAAAATAAAAAGGTGTAATCTTTGAAGAATATACTTTTGTCACTGGTTCTGAAAATATTTTGCATTTTGATGTCTGGACAAAACAATTAATACTATGAATGTATTATTGAGCAGTTTCAGTCTAATAACATTAAAGCATTTTTTACACATAGGTTAATCAGGTCTCACTGCATTCTTCTAATATAATTATTGTCCTTATGCCACAGATGAAAAGGAGTCAGAGTGAAGAAGCCCAGGTGTACCGATACGGCTAGTTTTTAGAGTGCCTTTCTTTTGAATACCTGCAATATCAGAGGTTGTTGATCTTGTTCTGAACACACTGAGATTGGCTGGTCACTTAGTTTCTGTGAGAAACAGTTCTTGCAAAACACAAATGGACACTCAGAATCAAATGAGATTTTTATGAAGCTTGGGTATAACTAACTTTATTTGCTGAAAATTGATTTCAAGAACTTGCAGGGAATAGAAGCAGCCAAATAACTGAAATTAAGCTTGTCCTTTAACCTACAGGAAATATTGCCTGTGTTAGGTGTTAGCGGACTTAGGTACTTTCTGAATATCCCCAAGCTCAGGCATGGCATTCACATTGGTCCTTTCACCTGGAATAGACAGAAACTGAGCATGTCTGGCTTGGTTTTGAACTTCAGAGCCAACCTCATGTTTGCTACTGCCTTTGCTTTTAATTCAGCTTCCACGAACACATGGAGATTATTGGGCACATCTCCTTTCCCTGTGTTTATTTGAACAATTTGACATCTTTTGCGAGTGACTTCAAACGATCTTGCTAATGCTGTGCCTCTTGCTGGTTAGTACATCAGCCAGACCAAGTCTCAGGGATGGAGGTGCCAAACGTATTGTTAGGTAACCACCTAATGGAAGACTGTGACATGTGAGCAGCAACAACTGGATTGCTGATGAAGTCCCAATGGAATGTTTCAAATCTAGTTTCAGATGCACGCAGTGGAAAGGGGCGCACAGGAAACCCAGAAGAAGAACAAGAGTCTGCAGGGGCAATCAATCAAAATGTGGCACTTGCCATTGCGGGGAATCAGTTCAGCCTCAGGAGCTCTGGAATATCGCTGGCGTCCTTGGTATGTCCAGGGCTCTGCCAGTCTCCTTTCTTGCATATGTTTCCTTCTTGGTATCCCTTCTTGTGACTAATAACTAAAGTCATAAGAAATTGTTTTCTTCTTTCCTCCAAGAATGCTTCATGTATATTCCTCCTGTCATCTCCTACTCTTCTGTTCCAATCTTCTAATTGCCTCTTCACCATAAGTGATTCCATTTTTTTCTTCTGTGTGCCTATTGCCATCTTCACACCCAACCTAGTCACATTTTGACATCAGCAAATGCTACTATAACTCCCCATCTCCCACCCTTCCACCTCCCAGTCCCAGTCTCATCTAAATCCATGGAATTAGGGCTCTAGATCCATCTTTTCATGGAATTATGGGATATCCTGAGTTGGAAGGGACCCACAAGGATCATCAAGTCCGACTCCTGGCTCCACATAGGACCACCCAAAAATCAGACCATATGCCTTAGGGGGTTGTCCAAACGCTTCTTGAACTCCAGCAGCCTCAGTGTCCTGGGGAGCCTGTCCCAGTCCCTGACCACCCTCTTGGTGAAGAACCGTTTCCTAATATCCAGCCTGAACCTCCTCTGTTGTAGCTCCATGCAGTTTTTCTCTATAAATCTTTTTCTTTGTAATTGCTTTTATCTTCTGTGCAATTTGGCTGATGCAGCTGGCAAGAGGGGACCAAACAGTTATAGAATATATGCCTACATTATTCTAAAGAAATTAAAATACAGTCATCTAGCAACAGTGGTTCTGTGCTTCTGTCTTGCTTTCACATACATACAACTAAACCTGCTGTCACTAATACACATGCATAGATTTTAAAAATGCAGTTAGTATAACCTGAAAGAGGCTAAACTTACTGAAGCGTAACCTTGAGATTTGACTCCACTGAAATTTAAGTAACATTACTTCACTTGAATATCCTCCCTCTTCTTTTTCTTCTTCCAGCTGACATTTACCTTATCTGCTTCCAGCCCTACAGACAGAGTGCCACATTAGGTCCTGACACCACTCGCAATCTTTTGATTTGTTTCCTCTGGATCATGAAAAACGCTGATCAGAATCTAATACAGAAATGGATTGCAGATCTTCCATCCATGCAACTGAACAGGATTTTAGACCTCCTTTTCATTTGTGTTTCATGCTTTGAGTACAAGGTAAGTGAAACATAGCATGATTTTGTTGGCAAGTATTTTGTTTGTTTGTCTGGTGATCTTTTTTTGTTGTTGTTATTGTTGTTGTTCTTTTTTCATTCTGGCTGTCCAGGGGAAATTTGTTATCAATAAGTGTTAAATTAGCTCTTGTCTAATCTAAACTACGAATAGATAAATTAATTCAGATAAAATAACTGACACCAGCATTCATGCATAATGCCGTCAAAACCTTTGAGGGCATCTTATAAAGTTGCTTTATTATTGGTTGTATTATTTTCCTTATCCTGGCGATTTGAAGGCTATTTTGGATGGGTAATACATCCACAGGTCCAGTTTACTAATATTTTTTGTCTGTGAAGGAATGTAAGCAATTGGAACTGTCACTACTGGAGCTGTTCTCTTTATGCACTACCCATTTAAAGCAAGGTCCTGGCAGATGACCCTTCACTTAAGGGTTGGGTCTGGACATCAGGACTCCCGTCTCTGACAGAGCCTATCAGAAATGGGTCAAATAACTTTATCTCTGTGCTTTGATTCCTCACTCTGTAACACTGAGCTACATTTTTGTGTTTATTAACAGTATATATACTATCTCCTTCCTCATATGCAACCTTTAAGTATATGTGCCAACCTTTGTATACTAGTCAATGATATTCTGCCTGCTGTCCAAGTCTTTCCTGTTGTCTTTGGTTCTGGTGGTGTAACCTGGACTCATGTCCAAAGGTGGCAGCACTGATGGTGATTGCTTTGACTTTACTTTCAGGGCAAACAAAGCTCAGATAAAGTTAGCACCCAAGCACTCCAGAAGTCCCGAGACGTGAAGGCCCGATTAGAAGAGGCTTTATTGAGAGGTGAAGGAGCCAGAGGAGAAATGATGAAGCGCTGCAGAATACCAGCTGGTACTTCATACTCCCTTTCCCCATGTCTTTTGACAGGATCTCAAGAGGTTGTAGATGCAAATGTGTTTGCTGAATTTCTTAGAATCATACAATCATTAAGGTTTGAAAAGACCTCCAAGATCATCTGGTCCAACCGTCACCCTACCACCACTATCACCCACTAAACCACGTCCCTAAGCACCACGTCCAACCTTTCCTTGAACACCCCCAAGGATGGTGACTCCACCACCTCCCTGGGCAACCTGTTCTAATGCCTGACTGCTCTTTCTGAGAAGAAATGTCTCCTCATTTCCAACCCGGAGTTTCATGAAACCTGTGTTTCATGCACACTGCCTGTTCTTATCCTTATCTTTTTCTCCCACAGTCCTTTCCCTTTCCCAGCATTTTGTTTTGCTGTGGATAAAAAAATTACTAGTCTTTAACTATGCAGCAGGTAGCTAGGACTGGCCTCTTCTCAGGTGAAGAATATGAAAGCAAACAAAAAATCTGAAGATGTTCTGACAAATTGTTGTTAATCAAGAGCTATGAAATAGTGTCAGAATTATAAGTGAGAACAAATTGTAGCAAAAAAAAAAAAGTTTCATTTAATAAATGGAATAATTTTTTTGGTCTTTGACGACAGCTGTACACAAGCTGATGTTCTAAAAATGCTAGGTGAAAAAATGGTCCTATCGTTTTTCTAGAACCCTGAGGCCATAAAATCGAATGAGTCTAACAGACTTTTTCAGACCTGTAGCTCTGTCTTTCAATGAGCTGTTAGACTTCAGGTGTCCCCCTTTCCTTTGATCTCACTGATATATATTGCACTTTTAGGGAATGACAGGTCAGCGGGGCTAAATGAAAACCTGAGGTGGAGAAAGGAGCAGACTCACTGGCGGCAGGCAAATGAGAGACAAGATAAGTAAGTCATTTAATGAAAATATATTGCTTTTATTAGAACCAAGCTTTTATTATTATTATTATGTTTTGTTCTTTCTCATAGGATTGTTGTATTGCAAAATCAGCAGTCTCAATCCTTTCACTCCTCTGTCAAAGGGAAAGAAATAGAAAATGTTTATGCAGCAGAGGTATCAGCTGTTGCTGTAGCACAAGAAAAAGATCACGAATGCTTGAATGGGATGTTTAAATCACTATGCATTTTTTCCTTTTGATACCAGAGTGGGACACACTAGTCATTGGTACGTCATGTCAAATACTTCACAGAGGCTTGCTATGATGCTTACTTTGCTGCTGCTGTAGCACCTCACTGTGTTTAACACTGTGGTGTAAGTTTTGCCACATTAAATAAGTTGAGCTGGGTTTGATGTGCAGTGTTAACGGAAGAGTTATTGGCAGGAATAGGGGAAGGTGATTCCGTTATGAACATTTTTCTTGTTGCAGTTTGTAAGTTATGATGTACCAATACATTTCACCTTTTCAGTACTTGTGCACAAGTACTTGTACACAGGTGTACGCAAGTACTTGTACACAAGTGAGTGTCTAGGCTTATTGAAAAACATATTTTCAAGAAAGGTTTTCTACTAACAGTATTTTCATATGATGTGTGCTAAGTTTCTATAAGCATGAAACTTATTGCTTTTCCCTAAAGGGGCTGTGCATAGATCATTTTCCATAGATACTTGCTTGAATTTTGACTATGTGACACACAATGGCCTCTCACCAGTCCAGCTGCTCTGAGCTCTGATGGTATTCTTCAACGTGTGTGAGCTTGAACTGAGAATACTGGGTTGTGCTCTGCTCAGCAACTGTGTTGTTGCCACCTAGCATTCATCTGTGATTATCACACACATTTTTGAACACAAAGATTGTTAATTAGGAATTTATTTGAACCTTAAAAGAGTAATCCTTCTGCTGTCTGTCCAAGATTGGAAGAGGTGCAGATCTTGTGAGGATATTCTTACTTTGCCTTGAAAGCAGCTTGCTTTCCCCCAGTTTCACTGAAGCCAGAGCAAGCCAGTCCTCAAGCAGCAGCTCTACAATATCTATTTGTATTGGTTCAGTTAAACCACTTAAATTACAAATTCTGGTAAATAAGTAAAGCTCTTCATGTTGTCAAGGCACTTCTGTTTCATTGTGCTTGTGACTATGGTATGTGAGATCTTTGCTCTCGTCCTTTGTGGATCCCCATAGAGTACCTCCTGCAGGTAAGGTGTTTGCAGGGCATATGTGGCATGGTGAGTTTGCACGTGGCCACTCAGCCTGTTTCTCCTTGAGCCCAGCATAGGCTGGGATGGGAGCTGCAGATATAAGCTAAGTGTGGTGTCAAAGAAGATCCATTCAGCATGGTTACTGTGTAAGACTGCGTGGTTGCTGGAAATGGTTCAAAGGACTATGTTGTTTGCTTGATTTGTTCAGTTCTTACTCGTATTTAGCAATCCATGGCCAGCTTCTTGGCAGGCCCTTCTGTTCTTCATTGCTTTGAGTCACTGTAATTAATAACTGTACTATTGTCGTGACTTCCTGTCCTGGCCCTCTCCAGATTTACCTGGTTGTGCCCCAAAGAATGGCTCTTTACTTTTCTGGTTTTCTTTTTGGGTGTGACTCCACTGGGCAGAAAAGGGAAGCAAACATAGCAGAAAAGCCACAGATTATTAACTCACTCAGAAGTGTGGTTTTAAGACTGTTCATCTATCCAAGAAATACACCTTTGGGTGCTCTTGGCCCAAGTCAGAGCAGCTCTAATCTCAAGCTTTAAAGAGTAGCTTCAGGCCATGCAATAGCCCATTTCCGAGTGGTTTAGGAAGTAGAATAAAACCTCCTCTTTGTGTTTATGGCATGTCTGAAAATACACAGTTGTTAGGAGTTGAGCCCCAAGCTCAGAGTGCTCAGCTGAAGGGGAACTGTATTACAGATCTCATCCTTAGGTCTCAACTAAAATGGTGTCACATTGCCATACTTTCTGTCTTTGGGAAGTGCTTCAGACCTCTCTTAGGTGGTCTGGGGTGCTGCTGCACTGACCCTGCAGCCATGGGACCTGCTGTCTTGTATTGTCAACGATCCCAAGAATCAGCGTTCTTGAGTTCTTATATTAAGCACTGCTGCTATGGCGCTGAAGCTGTTTCCCCTCTGCCAAATGCAGCCTTCTTTCCTTTTTTTTTTTTTTTTCCATTTTGGGTTTTCATGTCCTGCTAATGCATTCAGAAATATCTGCCTAGGTTATTGAACAATGGAGCGTGATATTGAGGGTAGAGTAGCCAAGAAGGAAGCATCAGCATCTATTTGACCTATCCAGTGGACTAGTTTTCAGGTGTTCCCTTTAGAACTTGTAACCTACAGCATCAGCTCTCCTCATTTGACACCATGGTTCTTAAGAAACACTGCTGAACACTGTTTTCATTGTTTGCTCTTACAGGATCATTCAGAATACCATCATTTGTATTTTGCTTTCGTTTAGATAGAAGGTCATCTAATTCCTGTGATACTTGCTGTGTGCTTTAATTAGAACTCCTTTTTGTAGGACAAAAGCAGAGCTAGATCAAGAAGCTCTGATCAGCGGAAACCTGGCAACTGAAGCTAACCTGATCATTCTTGACATGCAAGAGAACATCATCCAGGTGGGAAACTGCAGAGCTGGCTTTGTACCAATCCCTGCTCCCTCAGAAGTCAGTGGAAGCAAGCCTTTATGTTCTTAGGCATTGCAAATTGTTTTCATTAAAGACCTCCTATAAGCTTGTATAATTGGGGTGGGGAAGTGGAGTGGAGGGGAAGAAGACAAGGATGAATTAATTCAAAGACAAAACTATTGCTTTACACTGGTGTCACAAGCACTTTCTACTATACAGCATTACGCTAGTGTGAATGAAATGGAAGGCTACCCCCTTGTCTTCAGCTGATGTGGCTGAAAGCTGTTTCAGCTGTCTTACCATGACACAGGAGTTTGGAGAGGATGAGGAAAGAAAAATTTTCATTTATGTTAGGAATGTATCGAAAGTTATTAGTAATTTGGAACTGGGCTGGTGGCCAGCCTTAGGTCATACTTTGCTTCTCATGTGATCCTGTGAGAGAAAAGGATTTAGCCTTGACTCCCACAGAGTGCCTGATGCAGGAAAGGATCTTCCACCAGCATGGAATGCTTCTGAAAAGGATGTGCTGATGTTTCCCCCTTAACAGCAGTGTAAAGAACTTAACTTGCAGGAGTCAGATGAAGCAAAATTTCACAGTGGAACTGTGATAGTTAACTGTGCCAGGATGGTTTAGGAAAGAAGCTCCAAAGTCATGGGTATTGGAATACTGCTGTTGGAGCAACATACATATTAATACATAACAAAGAGAAGACTTTGTTCTTCAAAACTTGCTAACTGAAAAGCATTTAGCAGATAGTTGCAGTACCAGGCATGATTTTTGCATGACACTCCTCATAGAGCCTTGTGTTCCCAATATCCAGGTTGTGGGTTTGATCAGAGCATACCAGTATGCCTGTATAGCATGTATGCCCAGGAAATGCATGAGGGAAAAGGCTGGTGCATGGCCACCAAGGAATCACTTCCTAGTCCAAGGTGCATGAAAGACTGGACACAAAGTGGACAGTGTTGCAAGAGTCACTGCAGAAGCTGGCTGAGCTTAAAGGTGCATTGGGGGTCTGTGGATATTGAGAAATGTTGGAAACATTTTCACTCATCTTCCTGATCACTACAAAACTGTTTTGAGCTTCCTTTTCAGCAAATATTAACAAATTAAAAAAAAAAAAACAGAAAAAACTGTGATCTCCAAGCTGCCGGATGTGTCTTGTGGACGGGATAGTAGAACAACCAATTCCTATGTGCCAGTTCACTGCTGAATTACCTAATGCAGTTATTGTTGTTTTTCTCCTCCGTGTGTAGGCAAGCTTTGCGGCAGAATGCAGAGACAATCTTTTGGGAGGAGTTTTGAAGGTCCTGGTAAATTCTCTTGGCTGCGATCAGAGCACCACTTATTTGACTCATTGCTTTGCTACACTCAGAGCACTCATTGCTAAGGTATGCTCTTGAAATACTTCTGTTTACATGCTTCCAGTCAAGTTATCAGAGCAGCATTTCTAGAGCAGAGCTGTGTGCATTCACTCACCATTTTTCCTGTGGCATTCACTAAATATGTTTTGCATATGTAAATACCAATGCCTGTCTGTAGGGACACGGAGAAACTTCTCCAGTTGTTGCGAGATTATTTCATTGACCACAAAAAGTGGACTAACTGAATCAGAATAACTTCATGATTCTAGCAGTTTACTCTTGAATATAGAAAACTCACTAATAAAAAAGGTTAAAAAAATCCATCTAATCATTTTAAATACTTTTTGATTTTAATTAGGAATCTTAACTCTAGGGACTGCACAGATTCCATGAAGTAAAATGAGTTATTATATCATCAAGACCACTTTCCAATCTAAAATCTGGTAAAGATCCATTCACCTACAAAGAAAAACATTTCCAAAAAGGAAAAATCTGTGAAATGCTTTTTTCACCTAAACGTTTCTAAAATGCAAATAATAAACAGGATACTCCTGTCCAATTAATGCCTGTCTGCTGTTAGATGTAGATTGGATGACAAAGCCTAATTATAGGGTAGGTATATGAGCAGTTATGAAACTCATAATTATGTTTTCATTGTACTTTATCTTTGAAAGCTAACTTCCAATTAAAATAATGAATTTTGTGAAGCAATCGTTATTTCATTGAAATAGATCTTCCAGTTAAGCTGACTCAGTTCTTTATTTTATGAAGCAATCATTCCAATTATTTCTGTTACACCTTAGGTATATAAATGTTATTTTATAAACAAATGAAAATGATAGAACCCTGTGCCAGCAGGTTTGTAATATAAATTAGGCTTAAAACAGTGAGATAATCAAGTGAAGAAAGTTTGAGGACTGGGAAATAGTCCTGCAAATGAGAAATAATATCCTGTATTCTGTTCACACACCTTTATCAGTCCAGTCTATGTACATACGGTACTGGTGCATCTGTGCTGTATACACTGACATTTTCTTAGGACAGACATCCTGTCCCATGGGTTTGTTGTCTATGAGGTGTGTTGAGGAGACGCTTTAAAGGAGGGTCTGGATGAAAGCTGGGCAATTGAAGTTTTGTGGCATACCGTAGGAGGGAGAACATGCTGGAGGGCTGAGGAAGGGTAGGGTGTTGGTGCAAAAAGCTAGTAATTGCTCCTTATGCTTAAGGAAATATTTGCATGTTTCATCAACCATTATATATTCTGAAAATAGCAACTCTCCATGCTTTTTATGAATTTTGCAATATTTGATCTTTCAAAATCTTCTGGAGCCATGGGACTCCATAAAAAAATTTATTCTCTCTCAATCTGTTGCTCTTTATTTAAACACTAAGGCTATTTTAAAACCTTTCTTTTCTGTAAAAAGCCTTGGAAATGGAACCTACAGAGGCACAGAAATCAGATGTCTGTATCAAAGGATATAAAATATCTTTCTTGCAAATTTTAATCTTTGTCTGAATCCTGTGATTTTTGTGCGCTAAGCACAAATTCATATTTTAATGGCCAGAAATGTGAGTAATGAATGATGTATTCTTTGTTTCCCTTAGTTTGGAGATTTCCTGTTTGAAGAGGAGGTGGAACAGTGTGCTGACCTGTGTCAAAGAGTTCTCCACCACTGCAGCAGCAGCATAGATGTTACACGGACTCAAGCATGTGCTACTCTTTATCTCCTCATGAGATACAGCTTCAGCTCTACCAGTGTAAGATTCTGAGAACAGCAGTATGTTTTGTGACATCAATTTTGTGACCAAGTGAAAGTAAAACTTAAGTTGTGATAACACATGGGAAGCATCTGCAGATTAATATGTTGTGCTGTTTCACATACATGAAGTCAAAGAGGTGCCTACAAGTGTAGGGGAAAAGTAGTTTTAATTATTGTTCTGTCTTGTTTAGGAAAATGTGATTTATTTTTTTTTTATGCAGTATCTGTAAATGCATTTTCAAATAGACTTCTGTTAGCAAGGGCAAGACATGGTCTAGGGATTGGGCTGGGTAGGTCAGGTTGTTGTTTGGACTTGATCTTGAAGGTCTTTTCCAACCTAGATGATTCTACGATCCTGTGATTCTATGGGTAAACAACACTCTTCAGTTTTTCTGGTATTCTTTTTCACTCCTGTGTCAGAACTGCTTAAACCTAGACCAGTTCTACTCTAATGCATTTACAGCCTCAGTGGAATGACTGTATTTAGTTATTAATGTGAATTTTCCACTTGCCCTTTTGTGTTGGGAACAGTAATCTAGGCTCTGACTGTACCCATGCATACAGAGCAAAATGCTTATTTTATGCTTGTAGATTCCTAATGTCCTAGCCTGTAAGGACATTCATTAGCATTTTAGATAGCATCTGATTTTACACAGTATTTTTCTAGTATTTTTTCTAGTTTTTACTTTTAAAGCTTTGAATATGTGAAAAGTGTTGGCTTTGCAGGAGCGGAATATGCCTCTGAGACAGTTAACCAGCAAGGCATGGTACATTACCATGTGAAGCCCTCAGAGGCCTTTTGCTTCCTAGACTTGTTTCCAGAATGCTTACATAGTCCTGCTGCCTCTCCTTCTCTGTGGATGGCGTGACTTATGTACCTGCTGACCTGTCCAGAGGGGAAAAGAAAAGGGCTTCTGACTTTCCCCCTGTCTGAAGCAAGCATATGTATTCCAAGGCACATTCTTGCCCCAAAGCATGGACACATCAGAGTCAGGGTTTGCTGATTCTTACTTGCCTGAGCAGTGATTTTATCCACTCAGTGTGGGCAGGGAAAAGGGTGTTTGGTTTATTCAGGAGACAGAGATATGTGAACTGATATGCATGGTGTGGTGTAGCCATCATTCTCTTGTTTTTGTTTTTTTCTTCTGAAAGAATTTTGCAAGAGTGAAGATGCAGGTGACCATGTCACTAGCTTCTTTGGTTGGCAAATCACCCGAATTTAATGAGGAATTCCTTCGACGTTCCTTACGAACCATCCTGGCCTATGCAGAAGAAGATGTGGATATGCAGGCAACGCCATTTCCCCTTCAGGTCAAATCTTTTGTGATATCTGTGGCTTTATATCAGAGCTTTCACATAGCAATGTGCTTGGAGCAAGACCTATAATCTTGGTCTTCCACAGTAATGAAAATAAGGATGCAGGAGTTATTGCCTGAGCTTATCTCTTATGCAATAATAAGCAGGACAAAAGTGGAGGATGTAATTTTGTAGAATAAACTCTTGGAAATTTCCATTGGAATCACGTTAGAGAAGAGTTATCTCTTAGCTTTGTGCACATTTTTTTCCTAGACTCCAGCAGGAATTGTACACTGTAAGAGTTTCCCAAGAAGGAATCTGATTAATTATATTTTCAGACAAGTAGCACTATGAAAGCTTATCTCCCAGTTTATAAGGCAGGAGTAGCAATAATGAAAAACATTTCAGACAAGTTCCAGGTGCTTTGCTGAAACTCTTAAAATAACTTAGTTTGTGTTGAAGACTTACAAAAACACCTGCTTTGTTATCAGATCACAGTTCAACTAAAGATGAACTGAATTAGCAGGTAGGTTTGTGCTGTTTTGCTTTGTTTATTTTTTTCCATTCAGAATTAAACTGATCACAGGGGTCCAACTCATTTTGATTCATTAAAATGTATGTATAAGATTTACTATGTCAGCAGTGTTTGCTGCATTGAGTAGAGCTGGAAAAACATACCTAGTAGCAATTCAGCATCCTGTCATTTCCTTGGCTAAGAGGAACTAAATGGGAATAACTTATCATTTGGTGAAGATGCTGGTGTTTTTCTAGAAGGGAAAAAAAATGCGTGAGAAATTCATGTTGATCTTTATATTACTGCAGGTAGAGGAGCTGCTGTGTAATCTGAACAGCATCCTGTCAGATACGGTGAAAATGAGGGAATTTCAGGAAGATCCAGAGATGCTCATGGATCTCATGTACAGGTGAATCCACTTACAGTTGTTACTGAGGAAATTCTGCAGTGAGGTGAGCACAAGAGCTGTGTATGTTAGGGACAATCTGTGGACAAAACCAATGGCTGTTCTGCATGTACACTGCTACTTCAGCACAGCTGACCTCTCTCAGGGGGCCCAGGCAGGATGGACAGTGTTGCAGTGGAGCCGTGGGAGGTGGCTGGTGGACATGGGCCTGGGCAAGGACAGGAGTCAGGGACTAATGATCACCGAAGGGTCCAGGATTCAGGAATTTTACTCTCCTCATAATCTCTCTCTGTCCTCGTTCCTCTTCCCTAGTTATTTCATTTGCCCAGTGCTCAGTGAATCATATTCACGGAATAAAGAAACAGGTGTCCGCTTCCATTTACCCTGGAACTATAGGGGTCCTTTCTGTTATTTGAGAAGAAGAGATCAGTCATATCTCCTTTCTTCCTCGTGTTGTTAGAATTGCTAAAGGATACCAGACATCGCCTGACTTGAGACTGACTTGGCTGCAGAATATGGCAGAGAAGCACACCAAGAGGAAGTGCTACACAGAAGCAGCCATGTGTCTTGTCCATGCTGCAGCACTGGTGGCTGAGTACCTCAGCATGCTTGAAGATCATAGCTATCTCCCAGTGGGCAGTGTCAGCTTTCAGGTAAGGAGAGGATCCAAAGTTCTGACAGTATAAGGCTGGGATGATCTGTCATGGTGTGTGTATTTCTTCCTGTGTTAAAGCAGAGTAAGAGTGCATGTATGGAAAGGAAAAGTTACAGTGAATCCATCAATGCTTTTGATAGGTTGTGCTTAAGATTTATTACACTCACTGATGAAAACTGGTACTGTAGTATCTCTCTGTCTCTATTTTCTCTTTGCATCCTTTGGATGCTGTAATCTCACGTTTGCCAAATAGAACCCTTCTATTATCATATATCTTTTCCTAGGGTTGTTTCTTAATAACTAGAGATGAATCTTTCAACCTTCTTTCGGATAAGCTAGGTAACTGGAGTTACTGTGTTCTTTTAGATATGTTCTCCAATTCTTTGACAGTCCTCTAGTTACTAACCAACATCCTTCTGAGTAGTGAATGGCATAATCATATTAGTCTATAAGCAGTAAAAGTGTCCCATAAATTCTCTAACCCTGTGAAGTACCATCTCTCAGTTTTATCTTCAAAGACTCCACTGGTTGTTTTGGCCTTGTTGAGCTCATTTCTCAGTGATACATTGATCTTTTCCAAAGAATTTTTGTGGTTTTTGTTTGTTTATTTGTTTTCTTACACACTTCTTTTCTACATCTCATGGATAAGGAAGTCATTCTTTATTGTCACTTAGACATTGTGAAATGCAACTATTTATTTGTACATAGTTTGTCAGATTATGCAGTTTTAGTTATCCTTACCTGAACTAATTTTTGTGCCAACTTAGTGAGTTTATCACTTTTTTTTCCACACATAATTAAAAACCAGAAATGACTGTACCCTTAAAATATCCCCATGTGTAGATTATTCATTTGTGATTATTGTCTAAGACATGTGAAGATCTATCTAAGACTATTTTTCATTTGTAGCATTTGCTGCAATGCTTTGGAATCATTCTAAGCAATTAATAGAAATGTTGTGCAGTACTAACTCAGATGTTGGATAGACATCTGTTGTTTGGGCATTATTGCCTTTGTCAGATTATAATCTCTTTAAAAGTAGAACCTGAGTTTCTATAGTCTGTGTTGATTCAGATTAATTACAATCTCTGATTTTTTTTCCTTAGTAAAAGTTTGTATCAGAATTTCCGCTATTTTGTCTGGAATGTAGCCTGATAAACCTACCAATGGCTGCTTATCCTGTTCGCTTTTTTAAAAATGTAGTCCCCAAAAGACATTTCCTCCTCTGGAACTTCTCCAGTTTTCCAAAACATACAGCAACTCAGTACTAGCTGCATGAATACCCTTTTGCTTAGTTCATTCGAAGAGTTGAGGGGCACATTTTATGATCCAGGTGATTTTGAAATGGCTAACACTAGTAGTTGGTACATTCATCATCCCTTGGTATAATCACAACACATTTGCTTTTTCCCTTCAGAATAGTAAATGTGAATATTATTGAACCACATGGCATTTTGCATTGAGTTTAATATGTTGGGGAATAGTATTCACAATTCCACCTTAGCAATCAGGCAACGGACTAGCATTATTAGAATTCCTTTACAATTAGTACACTGGTAGTTACCTGTATATACTTCTTACTGGATAATATTCTGGCCATGGATTTACACTTCTGCATCCCTTATTCTTTTGCATCCCATATCAGTTTTGCATTCCTGACTTGTAACTTACAATAATTATTTCTATTTTCTTCTTTCCTCCCTACTTGTTTTATATGATTATCGTCTGCATGTAGGTGAAATCTGCATTCCTTTTCCAAGGTCTTTCTGCTCCCAGTCTACCATGAACACTTGTAATCTTGCGCAGTTGACCTTAATGCAATTCCTTCTTTCCTTCCTCCCAGACTGATCAGATGAATGAGTATGGTTCCAGTTATTTTAGAGAACTAAAGTCTATTCTACAAGGCACTAGAGAAGTTAAAACTTAGGAGTTAAGAGTATCTTAGACAAATCAGTCTCCTTTGTCAAAATGCTTATGTAACTACATTTGCTAAAGGAACAGTTGCTCCATAGGGGAGCGGGAATTAAATGCCTTAATGACCAGAAACCCAATTACAAAACTCTTCATCTGACAGCATAATTTTAAACCTCAGTTTGCTCAATGACAATAATTAACTATAATAGCACTTCACATTTTTACAAAGCTTTTCAAGAGAGGAGCTCCCGTTCTTTACAAACAGGTTTGTGTTTTGTAGCACCTGTGATTACCTTGTTCAGATGACCTCTTTAAAAAAAGAATAACACTACTCAAAGTGTCCCAGCTTTACCTGGAGTTCCAGATCTCACCCACTGATTCTTTCTGTATCCATTTCTCCATTTAGCTTGAATATGGAATTAACTAGTATTGGTGATATGTATTCAGTTGTGGAATTGAGAGAATTAATGTGTATAAAAACTATTGTTCTGAATGAGCAGAAGTGTTATCTTTTTATATACGTATATATGCATAAAAGAGTAAAGTGATGTAGCAAAGAATTAAACGAGTTGACATAGGTCTCTTGTGACAACTCCATTAACATCCAGACAACTGGTTGTCAGTGATATAACACTTGTCCTTATACTGTGCCAGGCAAAACTGTATATGCTCCCATCTCTGCAATCATAAAACTATCCCTGGAGATTAGCAATTTGTGTTTGCAATAAATCACCCTTACAAGTGATGAGGAGGACTTAAGGAAACCATGAACTACATGTGGACTAACTATAAAGTCACTTTATATTACCACAGACAAGGTCCTAGTATGTGTACGTCTACCTGCTGAGACACATGGCTAATTAGCCTGGGCCTGGTGTCAGGCTAATTCAGCTATGCTGTTTTAGGGATCTAAGTTGCAGTCTTCCTTCCTAACATGGGGATAAGGGCCGATGATCACTGTCAAGCCTCTTGAGTTCACAAAAGTGTCACTTTTCCTTAAAGAAAAATAGGTCCATGAGGTCCAAAATAATTGCAAATAATATATGACATAACTTATGTATTGCCTTTATCATATAGTGACTTACAAAATTCTTCCATATGGAAGGTAGATCAAGGTTAAAGGTGAATGAGGTATGTCCACTTTGCAAAACATCATACTAGCACCAGAAATATGTCATGGAGGGTGGCCTCCTATTAGAACATGTGGATTGTAAAACATGGAAATACATGTCTGACATAAGTTATTACAGATTTAGAGCCAAAGAAGAGATAATTAATGTCTGTGATTTTCTTGGTTTTCTCTCACAAATAAATCACTTCTCTGGACACTTTTCCCATTGCTAAAGAAAACAAAACAAGAAAGCCCTCAAAAGCTGCATGCCACTCTCTGAAAACAGTCTTAACGGCTACTGCTACAGAAAGCCAGGAATTGAACTGTAACGTGTTGTATGAGTTTCCCTAGATATGTGCCAGGTATGCCAACTGTGGTTTATGTCACTGTCTTCCATGACATGAAATTGGTAGGTCAAAAATGGCAGGCATTGGAATGCTAAAAGGTGCTGCAGTTTTCCCTCTGGCTGAAATTCAGACACATTCTTAACTCCTGCAGATGCTGTCCTGAGCTTTGTGCTCACCCTTGCAGTGGAGCTGACATGGTGTTCAGACTAGACACGGTAATGGCAGCATGGCTGGAGTAAATTTCACCTGTGGAGGAATAAATACAGCTACAAAATCCACAGGGAAAAGTCCTGTGTTGCTAATGATATGTGATGCCAATTCCTTATCTGAAATCTGATCAATAGTAACAGCCCTCAGTGTCTCTGCAGTTTTATAAAGATGTCTTTCAGGAGTCAGATAGCTAGCCAACTGGCATCTATCCTGCACTCAGATAGATTGCCGTTGTCAGTTCTGCTGAAGTGAGACACCATGACACCAAGTTAACTTCTTTTAATTACTAACAAATTGAACCCTAGGATTACTGCTGCTCTTGAAAGTCACATATGCTAGTTCCATATTGTATTTGCACATATTTTAATGTGCATTTACATGTAGTTCTATATATTCTAATAGTTTTTATGTTGGTTCTACCCAGTGTCATTAATCCAAAGGGATCCTGAAGAGCTGTGGACTTGTTACTTTGTGGTCTAGAATCTCAAAAGAGTGACTGACACTGCATAATTTACTTAGTTTTATTTAAACACACGATAAGATCAGTAACTTTAACAAAAAAATGAGTAAATTGTTTAGGATCAAGGTGTAACAGGGTAGAGGCTGAGCCAAGAAGGAACATTCCAGTATTATAGTTCTTAGAATAATATCGTATATGTTCTACTTCTTTGTTTGCAGAAGTTGTAAAATTAACAACTTGAAAATTCAGCTTATTCAAACAGCTCACAAGAGACCTGATGTACAGCCTGAATTTTTTTCACCTCTGAGGTAAAAGAAACTGAAAGGGTATGGCTGCTAGTGACCGCTGCAGCATAGGAGATTCTGTGCATTGCAGATCCAGGGAAATCCAGCTACCAAAGGAAGGTCAGTTAGTGATCTACAGGAGTTTGCCTTTTAAACCTGAGGCGAGAAAGTTTAGGATTCTTCTAAAAATCTCCTGATCTGTCATCTGTGAAGATTTATGATGTTCCATTTGCTTCTAAATAAGATTTAACTATTTACCCCCTGGCTGCACTTCCATCTCATTCTTCTTCCTGTCATATAAATATGTTGAAACTGTTTCTGCCTGGGTCTTTACTGTAGACTATTGCTCTTGGATCCTGATTTTTCTACTCTGATTTATTTTAGAACATTTCATCTAATGTGCTGGAGGAATCTGCTGTTTCAGATGATGTTTTGTCTCCAGACGAAGATGGTATATGTTCTGGGAGGTATTTTTCAGAAAGTGGTCTGGTAGGGCTACTGGAACAAGCAGCAGAACTCTTCAGCACGGTGAGTGAGGGCCAAAAGCATGGGGAGATGTAGAGGGGCTATGCCAGCTTGTTTTCCTGCACACAAGGAATGGCAGGCTTACTGCTCAGCCAGGCTCCACAGATCTGCCCCACTGCAGATAACAAAGGAAGGGATGCATCTTGTGGTTGACCCAGCCTTGTCTCAAACAGCTCCACATAACACACTTTACAAGTAGCCTAGCTCAGCCACGTACCCACCTCTACTGTGGGGACTACAGGCAGCATCAACAGAAAGTGATTGACTTTCTGGCTGATATTTTCATGGGATGGTACATCTTAAAAAAAAAAGGGCCTGCTTAAAATACAGATTTTATGAAAGATGTGAGAGTTACTGCTATGCTTTCACACAGAGTATAACCACTGACCTAAAAATCTACCCTTACTATGTAGAGAGTCACGATGTTAATACTCAACTAGCTCATTGCATTGCTGCAGTGGTAAAGAGCATTATTTAGCATCTCTGAAGAAATCATTTGGGTTCCTTTATTGCAGATGCAGATTTTGTTGCTCGTTGGTCTCAATAAAGCTATACACACAAAACAAATCCATTCCCTTCTTCTCACCTAGAACTCTAACTGTTCTGGTCCATAACCAGAAACCACGTTCTTCACACAGGAATTTGGGGCTGAGAGCTCAGCAGATCAGAGATCCAAATTTGATCCAGTTTTTGGTTTAGAGCTACTTTAAGAACTACTCTTCTAGTATTATTGGATTTTAGAAAGCTAAAACAAATTACATAACAGATTGAAGTCCCATAAATACCCTTTTCAGCCTGTCCATTGGTATAGATCCAGTTCCTTTTCAGAGTGCCTGAGGACTCATTTCTTTTCTTCTATGTTTTTTTCTTTTTTTCCCTTTTTTTTCCCAAGGGAGGATTGTATGAAACTGTGAATGAGGTGTACAAAATTGTCATCCCTATACTGGAAGCACATCGAGACTTCAGAAAGCTTACCTTGACACACAGCAAGCTACAGAAGGCCTTTGACAGCATTATTAATAAGGTACTTGTAAGGCAAGGCAGCACTAGCAAGACAGGTTACTGGGTTGCACTGTTTGTTTATGACTGGTGATAATAAAATGAAAACTGGTATGAACTAGATTCATTTCCTTTTTGTAATAACAGCTACCATCTGCTTTGTCTTACCTGTGAAGTACACTCTACAGTGAAACAGGCTCTATTCTCCCTGTAAGAAAAAGAAGAAATGAATCTAAAACTGTTTTAGAGTTACAGAAGAACATCTGAACAGACCTAGAAGAAGAAATTGCCTGATTCAACCTGGCCACATCGACTTAAGAAAAACAACCTTCTTGTCCATTAGCTAGTATTTTCAATGCTCAAATAGAAGAAAGACAAATGCCTGGCTGAATTCTCAACATGCGTGCTGCCCCCTAATTTCTCTACCTCCAGAAGCATTTTACTACTGAGTCTAGTCAGTTTCAAGTTCTTACCAACCATTGCTCATTGCCAAATTTGAATTTTGTCAAGTTTGATGGAATTAAAAAAACATATGAATATATTATTTTGTTTTGTAAAAGTCACTTCATGGTCAGCCTAAATTTTAAGTTAGGTTTCAGTCAAATCTGCCCTTCACCTCTATGCTTGCTTTCATGAACATGTGCTTCTAATTCATTGGCATTGAAAACACATAAAACTAAATATGACTCTGAATTATGGGAAGATGTAGGATTAGTAGGTTTTCAGTTGTTTTCAGTACATCAAATTGAAAAAAAAAAAAAGGCATTCAAAGTATTCTATGTTGCCATTGAATAAAAAGTAATTGTAATTTTCCTCTTTTTCTGCATCATTTAGGGTCAAAAGCGAATGTTTGGAACTTACTTCCGTGTTGGTTTCTATGGATCTAAATTTGGGGACTTAGATGAACAGGAATTTGTTTATAAGGAGCCTGCAATTACCAAACTTCCAGAGATTTCTCACAGATTAGAGGTAAAGAAAAAAATGTTGTGATAATATAATCTCCTATGCTATGTCATACTTTCTAATGAATGTGCACAACTCTAATATTATTACTGATATACAGAAATCAATCACAATCTGATCTATACCATAGATTATTCCCTTTGTATATATCCTTTCTTTTATAGCCTTTTTACGGCAAAATGATGAAAGTGATCCATTCTCAGTACCTTGAGGCCATGTCGCTAATGGGAAGATTCATGATATGTTGAATGATTTGATCTAAACAGGCCGAATATTTGCTTTGGTACCTTTTCAACTTTTTCTTCAAACTGCAATGTTCTCTTCTTCTCTTTTTAGCTGGAGCTTTACATTTTTGTGAGCAGCTCACACTGAGCTTTGTCAATAAGGTGCCTGAGCCTGGCCAGCTGTTGTTCATGAAGCAGTGTGTTTACTGTACAGAGCCCAGAAATAGTCATAGTTGCTCCTTTTCCCTAGAGACACTTAGGTCAATAGCTTTGTATTAAGGACTTAAAACACTCTGGAATAATTCTGTTTCTTTTCCAGGGATTTTATGGCCAGTGTTTTGGGGAGGATGCTGTGGAAGTGATTAAAGACTCCGCTCCTGTAGACAAAAGCAAGCTGGATCCTAATAAGGTAGGGAAAGTACTACTTAGTTGAGTACTTCATCACAGAAGAGAAAGGGAGAGAGAGGGATCTCCTTCCTTGAAGCTTTTATATTCAAACAACAAAGCACAAAAAAAAAAAAAAAAAAACAAAAAAAAAAACACTACAGCTATACCTGTGTGACTAGGGAGGTCCTTAAAGCCAAGAGAGTCAACCATATCCTGGGGTGCATCAAGGTAGCCAGTCAAGCAAAGGGATTGTCCTGCTTTTCTCTGCATTGGTGTGGCCTCACCTCAAGTACTTTGTGCAGTTTTGGACACCACAATACAAAAAGGACATAAAACTATTAGAGAGCATCCAAAAGAGTGCTGTGAAGATGGTGAAGAGTTTAGAGGACAAGAGGTATGAGGAGCAGCTGAGGCCCCTCGGTTTGCTCAGCCCAGAGCAGAGCAGGCTGAGGGGAGGCCTCATGGCGGCCTGCAGCTCCCTCACGAGGGGAGCGGAGGGGCAGGCGCTGAGCTCTGCTCTCTGGGGACAGCGACAGGACCTGAGGGAACGGCATGGAGCTGGGACAGGGGAGGGTCAGGCTGGGTGTTAGGGAAAGGTTCTGCACCCAGAGGGTGGTCGGGCACTGGGACAGGCTCCCCAGGGCAGTGGTCATGGCACTGAGTCTGATGGAGTTCAAAAAGCATTTGGATAACACTGTCAGACACATGGTCTGACATTTGGGTGATCCTCTGGGGACCCAGGAGTTGGACTCAATGGTCCTTGTGGGTTCCTTCCAACTTGGTATATTCTATGATTCCATAAAAGCTTATGTGAAAGGCTTGGTTTGGTAGCTAGTCACAGCAGATGGAAAGTTGAAGCTCTGATCTCCAGTCCCTGCTCTTGCTCTGATTCCTGGAGTTATGCTGTGCCCTCTCCAGAGATAAATTTTGTCAGCTCTGGAGAAAAGAAGGAGCTCTGAAGGATTTGCAGCTCTGTGCAGTTCCAGACCATGCTTAGCCAAGTGTGAACTATGGGATATTTCATATGTACCATTCCTTTACTCTTTTCATTGTATTCCTCTTCTCTCAGGCATACATACAGATTACTTTTGTGGAGCCGTATTTTGATGAGTATGAGATGAAGGACAGGGTAACTTACTTTGAGAAGAACTTCAACCTCTGTCGGTTCATGTACACTACGCCTTTCACCATGGATGGGCGCCCTAGAGGAGAGCTTAGCGAGCAATACAAGAGGAACACCATCTTGACAACAATGCATGCTTTCCCCTACATCAAAACTAGAATAAATATTATCCAAAAAGAAGAGGTAATTGGGTTTTGAAGACAGATCTACTTTCTCGGGGGCTGAAGGAGTCTCTGGGCAGAGGGTAGGGAGAGGGGGAGATTTTCAAATTCTTTGCTTGACAGAAGAAAAGAAAGCTGAATTTTTCAGACATTACTCTCATAAATTGGAATGGCATAGAATAGGTAGAGAAATGCAAGATGAATACTTACGGTGAAACAGAGAGGATGGAGGATATACATCCTTCTTTTGACCTCTGAGTTGCTGTGCTGGAGGATACGTGGAGCTCTGTTTATGGCTGTACTTCAGCTGATAAAGCACAGTTAAAGAGTTAAATTGGGCTCAGAGCTGCTATAGAGGCAAGGAAACTTTCTTAGCAGTAGGAAGTGGAAAACTCTTTAAGACATAAAATCAGTAACTTAGGATAATAATGAGTATGTACAAACAGGGAGTCTGATCCAAATCCTACTCTTGCAAGGTAAGACGTCAAAGAGTTGTGGATCAGATGGAGCATTTATCAAGACGGCATTTAGAAAGAACAGTCTTCCTGGACTTCACAACTACTACTCTAACATGGATTGATGGTAGTTTTATTGCCAGATTTAGAATGGTTCAACTGTGTATATAGTTCAAGTAATGAAGAATCTCTTCCATTTCCACTAGTTTATTTTAACACCAATTGAAGTTGCTATTGAAGATATGAGGAAAAAAACACAGGAACTAACTGCAGCCACAAACCAAGAGCCACCAGATGCCAAAATGTTACAAATGGTTTTGCAGGGCTCAGTTGGAGCCACTGTAAATCAGGTAAGGGATCAAAATAAGCCAGATGAATATTTCCTGCATAATGCTCTGCACTTTTTCCGCAATAATCTCTTGCACTGGGACAAGTACATTTAGTCAGACACATTTAGTCACAATGTGCATTTAAACTTTATCCCTTGATACATAGTTCTTGTATTCTGTACAGTCATTAGGACTTTCTGCTCATAGATTTAGGGAGCATAAATAGTTTATCCTCCATTCATTTGCAGGTTTGTGCACGTGCATACACTTTCCAAGTCCTGGTTGAAAGCAGAAACACTAAAATGCTTAGACATTGTGTTTCTGTGATATTGCCACCCCAGGTGATATAAGAAGTGCTAGATACATCTCATGAGAGCTTGGTTCTCAGGTCACAGAGCCTCTAACATGGATTAGATCAGCTGAGGTATGGGTGTCAGGTCTAGGAAATGCTCTAAACTGACATAACATGTCTCTGTTGACAAGAATGGTCTTCCATGCTCCCTTCGTGTCCACAGTTCCTTCTTTTCAAACCAATACAGATGCAGAGGATTTCTCTGGCAGAGGGATAAAAAATTAAAAATAAAAATAAAAAAGAAAAATGAAAGGAGGCAATCTTCTCTTTTATTACTCAAGTAGTTCTCAGCACAGTTCCTTCATCAGGTTTGCTATGTGGTTGTGTCAAGTAGAGGTGAAGTCAAGCAGAGGTGGGAGTGTTTCTCCTGGCAAAAGTGTTTGTTGAAGTGCTGTGTTGGTTGTAGGTGCAGATACTCACATAAGCCTTGTGGATTCATCCAAGGATTTTCTATTTCTAACACACTAGCCATCTCAGCCATTTTGTTCACTCCAGATGCGTCCTCAGGGAATTAATATAATAATAACTCTGCTGTGGGATCATCACAAACTGACAGTTCACAGAAAATACATGAAGCCAAATACATGGGTGCTCAAAAAGAAAGCTGAGATGTGGCTATAATAACATAAATATGCCCAGTAAAAATAAATAAATAAATAAATAAACCTGAAAGGAAAGAATGGAAGTCAGCATTATTTGCCTTTTCACAGGACTTGGTTTCTTTGCTGAAAGCCTAAATACACTTGGTTTCTCCAGATTCTTCATCAGCCAAAGCCTCCAGTATGAAGTAAGATGCAGTTTTGAGCTTTGGAGAGTGGCACCTTTCTGCCCTGGGCTTATCTAACTCCCTTGAGGTCTTTGTAATACCAAGCATAAGGAACTGTGTTTCTCTCATGTAACCAGATTTGGTGGTACAGCTACCCCAGATCTTCTCTATTGACTAGAATTTGTTCTTTCTCTTCTTTGTGGGCCTGGAGGAGAAATAAAAGGAGGAGAGGATAAAATACAATAGGCAAAAACTCTAACAAAAATAAAATAGGGAAAAAACAAGCAAAAACGTCCTGTTCTCATGACTGTGCATGGTTTTATTTTCTTTCATAATTCTACACATGAAATAACAAACAAAATAACCAAACATGTGGTCTGTTTTCAGTCTAAGCAGATGTTTTTCTGATATTTTCCTTTGTTATTCCTACAAGGGACCGCTAGAGGTAGCACAAGTGTTCCTGGCTGAAATTCCAGCAGACCCCAAACTTTATCGACATCACAACAAGCTGAGGTTATGCTTCAAAGAATTTATAATGAGGTCAGTAAAACAAAACTGAAATATTGAATTGCATCAATAGTGTCAGTAATGGCAATAATGCAACAGTAATATGACTGTGTAATTAATTATGCAAACTAGAACCACAAATCCTGACAGCTCACGCTTCAGACACTTGGTGCAGAACTTGTCTCTGCTTCATGGTCAGTGCTTTGGTGGGT
The DNA here is from genome assembly GCF_964034855.1 of Anser brachyrhynchus. Classification (NCBI taxonomy): domain Eukaryota; kingdom Metazoa; phylum Chordata; class Aves; order Anseriformes; family Anatidae; genus Anser; species Anser brachyrhynchus. The sequence continues at coordinate 23,214,471 of NC_137697.1, forward strand.
TTTGCATCCCAAATGAGAGTAAATTTTAACACTTCAAAAGAATTATGTAGAAAATAAGAGCTTAAATTTGTTTTATCTTCTGATATTTTAGGGAAATTGAGCACTTAAGACTAATGCTTTGATTTTATTAGAAGATATTTATATATAGGAATATAAATGTATAAATATTTCTTATATATATTTATATAAGAAAATGTTTGACCCTCTCAGGACACGTTGGTAGTGGTAGACACATACGGCCTTTGCTTTGAGATATGCTTGTAAATTTTAATAAGCATACTCATGTAGCAAGATACTTATCCTTTTAGTCCAGACAAAGCACAATTGCTGAAGGACAACTCTGAATAAAATCAGAATGAGCCTTGTGCATATAATACTACTGTCAGATACCGTAGCTGCATGTGTTGACAGTAAGTTGGCCAGTTACTCAGTATTCTGCAACCATTACATTTATTTTGTATTATTATTGTTTGTTGTTTTGTTTTTATTTTTATTAGCTCTCTCATGCGTTTCTAATTTCCTTAAAAATATTACTTCAGTTTGTGTACTTGGACAGAGATTTCTTACTTGTCCTTTATCACTTTCAACTTGACCAGATATCACAGGAATGGCTGGCCTGGAGGAGCCAGCAACTGGCCTATTCAGATTACCTAATGCAAAGTTAATGAGTTTAGCAGAACTAGGTGATACATGTCATACCTTCTTTTCTTTCCTTTTGTCTAGGTGTGGTGAAGCAGTGGATAAGAACAAGCGCCTTATAACTGCTGACCAGCGGGAATATCAACAAGAACTCAAAAAGAACTACGGGAAGCTGAAGGAGAACCTTAGGCCCATGATTGAGAGGAAGATCCCAGAGCTGTACAATGCTGTAGTGAAAGTCCACAGTACAAGGTACAGACAGGGCAGGACTTTCTGTTGCAGCTATACAAAAATATGCCTTTTTTTTTTTTCAGGAGGAAAGGCAGGTTTACCAGCAGCAAAAAACAGGCCATAATACACACTGTCAAATTCATACTTGATGAAAGAAGTCTGCTGACTTCCACTGGAGCAGAATGTAGTATTAATTGTGTTTCTCAAGCACTTCCATCATGGATTAGGGACTGATGTCATTTTAATGCACGGTGACAAAAGACTTCCCCTTCAACCTGATCAAGTGTATCTTAACCATTTCTTAAACACTTGAAGCCAGATAAGAACATGTATATTTTGAATGTATGGCACCTTGTGGTGTTAGCCAGCATGAAGTAAGAATGATTCTTTCACTTCCAGATAACATAATCCAGTCTAGTCCCATGACTGAGACAGAAGAGTCTTTATTTCTGCTCTTTACTGAAGAATATATGCTTGTTCACAAATCCACTGTGTCCAGTGCGGGGTGGGAGGGGAAGAAGGACTAAGCCTCTGGCCTGCAAACATGTAACATGTTTCAGCTGGTGATTGGGAAGCTGCTCCTTTTCACGGTGCAGGTATTTCCTGGATTTTTTTAATTTGCAAATTTTATTTCTGGATCCATTTCATTGCAGGGAATCTTTTCATAACCACAGTTTTAAGAAATATGATGCCCAGAGTTCACAGAGCACCTAAGAACTATCTGCTTCAGCCAAGGAAGAGCTTCATGCCAGAAGCCAGAAGTGATGGAGTATTCAACACCAGTGAAATCAGAAATCTCCTCTTACAAGATAGCACGTGCTCTTTCTGGACAGCATGCATTTAAATGAGATCTCAGAGAACTGTGGGATGACTCCAAATCAACTATATCTCATAAGGGCTTGGGAAAAAGGGGGAGCTTTTTAGATGCTTTTACATTTATTGTGAAATAGTCGTGTAATGCGGAAGGGGCAGAGCATTGCAGTGATCAGTGGCATGAGATTGGTCACCACTGGCAGGCTGAGGTTTGGCTGAGGTGTTACATGAATCCAAACAAGATGTCTAAGAGACTCTGAGGAATGACGTCTATTTATGTTCCTTTTCCAAGACAGCATTTATCCATGTCCATTTGGCACTAAAACACATTCTGCAAGTTAATCACATGCTTAAATGTTTTCTTAATGAGAAGGGACATGGACCCCTGCTCAGTGTTCACTGAGCTGGAGCTGTAGGAAGGAAAAATTCCTTCAGTTTCTATCACCAGTTTCCAACACAGTGTTCAACTGCAGAGAGATTTCTGCACAAATTCTCTTACCAAAGCTCAGAAAGCAAGTAGCAAAGAGTAATTCTTATAAATTTTTTTATTTTTTCTTTCTTCTGTATGAAAAGTATGTACATTTCCTGTGAAATGTAGAGACAACTACCTGACATGTTGGATTTCTTGTATTTCTTAATACTCAATGTCATGTTTAGCAAAGCTAATAAGTAATAGCTTAAAAAGGAGATGCTAAGCTATGACTGATTTTTATTATGTAATGCTCTTACATAGATAACCTTATTCAAAATTAACTTCAAAAGCACACAGTGAGGGTTTCCTACAAAGCACTTATGCAGGCTTTACTGCATTTAAAGATAAATTACCATGTAATTTATAATGCCTAATGCTTAGTATTTTCTGATCCCTGAGCAAGCATCTTACTAAATAGTCTTTACAACACTTTTCTGAAGTGAGGAGACATTGTTACTATTATGCAGATGGGGATGTTGTTACACAGAGATTTTAAGACTTCAGAACTCATTTAGTGAGGCCATGGCAGAACCACAATTTGCACTGTGACCTTGTTTACTGTGTAATGTTTGTGTTTTGAAATAAGTTCCCCTGATGTTACTTCCTTTCTTCTATCTTTTCACTGTTTGGAAATGATAGTTCAGTGCTGATTCAAGTAACCAATCCTATTTGCCCAAGAACATAATTTAATGTTAAAATTAAATGAAATAGTGAAATTAAGGAGTTTTTTTTCTACATACATTGTTTTAGAAAATTATACTGAACCTTTTCAGAGATCGTGTGATTCTCAATACAAAACCTATTTGCTGTGTCAGTATAAGGTAGGCTGAGGCTGCTGCTTTTAGTGGAAACATTTTGACTTTTTATGCTCATCTGCAGCCTTCCCAGAAGTCCCTAGGAATTCCCTAGGAATCTTCCCAGCACTTCCATTGACATCTGAGTAAGCCAGATTTTGCATGTAATATGCAGAAGATTCACAGAGATGGTCTAACAAGACGAGGTGTGGAAACAAGTTAAATAAAATACTGCACTTATACAGCACTTAGAGTGTAAGGAAATACTTCCCTTCTCATTCATAGTCTTGTTAAATGTAACAATCAGAAATAAATACTGTGATTTTGAAGTGAAAGCATCCAAAGTTTGTAAATATATATATATACTTTAAAAAGCTCAAAGGAAAAGATGCCTCCATGGAGTGGCTTTTCTATATTAAAGCTACTGTGAAACAGTTTTAAGTTAAAAAGATGACTAATTTCCCAAAGCTTTGAAGCCATGAAATCGCTGCCTGACAAAGCCTAGCCTCTTATCTACCTTCTTTAACAGCCTATTTTGGAAGAAGGTGAGCATACTGTCATCTTTCCACCCCATAATCCAGCCTCATTGTTTACAAGATGCTTATCCTTTACAGCTAAATATCAGAAACATCAGGTAAACAAAATCGAAACAAATGAAAAAAATCCTACAGGTGTACAATATAGTATGTAAAAGTAAGGAAGTGTTTTATGTTGTGTGGTCCTGTGCAATTGATCTCCTTGTGTTGTAACAGTTCTCTGGGTAATTTGAATACTGAAGGACTCAATGCTCAAGTTTTATGAGCTGAACACCCCTCAAACAGTTGGCCAGTCTAGCCCTCACTTTGTAGCCCACATCATCCCTTCCACAAACGACACATGGTTTGTACATTTCTTTGAAGAGTTGAACTATATGAAATGTAAATTTTCTACCTTATGATATTCTTTTTTTCAATAAAGTGACTGTTTCGTAGGAAGTTCAGAAGCACCACTGTGTTGCATCTTGTACCTCAGAAAAAATGTGTCTGAAAGCTTCAGTAGGAACAGCCTCTCCTTGTAGAATCGTCCATTCAGCAGAAAGCAAAGATTTGGGATGGGAAAGCATTGGTCTGTCCTTAGGATAAATTGTGTCTGCGCAGCTTCGCAACTTCTTTTTTCGTTCAATTGCCATGAAAAATGGCAGGTTGGAAGCTCAGTGACTGTAAAGCCCTCCTTCCTTCCTGCGGAGTGTAGGTATAACACAGAATCACACCTGATTCTTCAGTCGCATGCTCTCTGGGCTATTCAAGGTCAGAGAAGGTTGTGTGTGTCCACACATATGAGTGAGGTTCAGGGGTAAACTATGGAGACTTGCAATCAAATGCAAGCAAAACTACCTCCATCCAGATCCAGAGGTTCCCACTGGTGGCTGGGCTGAGAGTTTACCACACCTCATTTCACTCCTTGCATTTACCACCAATGAGCACCAGCTTTAAGGAGTGCGGGGCTGATTTTAAGGCTGGAATCCTCCAGCTCAGTGCCAGCATCTGCTTGTTCACAGCCCCAGCTGTGCCCCATCTTGCCACAACAGCAAGAACTCCTCAAGGTGTTACAATCTCTCAGAGCAGAGTTTGTTGCAGAAATGAACCACCTAATAACAGTGTTTTACTGCGTGACAGTGCCACTTCCTTCTGGAAGACAGAACCACATACAAAAAGTGTTCACAGGATGTTGCAGTTACTGCTGAATTTGGAAGTGGGGTGATTTGAGGAGTAGCTCAATTGACTATGTTTTAACAATCTTTTAAGCTGGTTAAATGACGTGTTTAAAATAAGTCGTCTCAGCCTGGGTAATGCACTGGTCTAACCAGGGCAGTGAAAGGAGAAGGGGCCCCTGTAGAAAAGTACTTTTTGATTACATGAATAAAGGCAATGCATGCTCACAGTAGAGCTCAAGTACTACTTGGAAAGGTAACAGTAAAACCTGGCATTGATTGACTGCTTGACAGAGTAAAATGAATATAATTCTGTGGCTGCTTATGCTCTCAGTGAGGGATTGGTTTAAATGAAATGTTTTTATTTTAAAAACCAACTGTTTTCCAAGTGCTGAAGAATTAAAAATCTAACCTTCCAAGAGGGTGGCTGGGCAGTGGAACAGGCTCCCCAGGGCAGTGGTCACAGCACCAAGCCTGAACCAAGTGAATTCAAGAAGCATTTGGATAACGCTCTCAGACACATGATCTGATTTTGGGGTGGTCCTTTGGGGACCCAGGAGTTGGACTCGATGAGCCTTGTGGGTCCCTTCCAACATGAATATTCTATGACTCTATGAAGTTTTTTCACAAACAATAGAGTCATGGAATCCTGCTTAATAAAAAATCTTGAGAATATCAAACAAAATGTTTAGCTGATCAGGACAAACAAACAAAAATGCCAATGACCCTGGATTTTTTTTTTTTTTTAGGATTAGTTTAGAAAACCTTGAGAATTGTAACATTTTGCTTTGCTTGTCTGTTTTAAGCAATCTGTTGCTGCTTTGTACCCTTCAAAACAAAAATTTCCCTTTATGAAAAAAATCGCAAACCTGAATTCTACCTTTTTTTTTTTTTAATCTTCCCCTTAGTGAGTTTATGCAGCATATGCTGTGTTGGACAGACCTAAACATGGATTAACTCCTGTTTACTACACAAGAACTACACACTTTTAACAAACTATATGCCTTCTCAATGAAAATTGTGAGGAAAAATTGGTACGTACTTATTTAAATTCCATGTGTATAGAAATAGAAATACAAATATAAGTATTCTAAATCATTACACATGTGTTTTTTTCTATCTTACAAAGTTGACTTTGAATTTTATGGCACAGAAAAATATCTATGTAATACTTCGTATACTTCATATTCAATAATACTTCATATTATTTATTTTGATAGGAATAAGGTTTTTTTTTCTGTATTTACCTGTATTTGTGGAATATATCTAAACATGTGTTGGATGCCTACTGGTGAAATCCAAATTACAAAGTAAGTGAAACTCTAATAATTGGAGGGGAAGGAATTTCAGCTAGATAGCAGGGGAACTATGTTTTGTGCTATTTAGCAAACATCTGTAAAACAACTGGAAGGGATGATTTCCTACTGCACATTTCTGACTTTTGAAATGTGAATGACTGCGCAAATTCTAGTTTCCCAAGGAAATCTCTGCAGAAAGGAAAAAAAAAAAAGAAAAGAAAAAAAAAGAAACAAAACAACAACAACAGCAACAACAACAACAATAACAAAAGCTTATTATCATTGATACATCCAAAACTTGAGAGTACCAGAAAGTGATCTTCAAACCCCACGCAAACAAGTGTTTTGGGACTTACTTAATAAGAGGATGAAGTAGGCAACACCAAACAAACAAACAAACAAAAAACATATAATTTTCTTTGTCTGCAGGTCAACTTTAAGAGAAATGTACAGCCCCTTTTCAGGTATCAAGAAAAGGTTGGAAGTGCTTCCAAAAGACTATCTTCCTTCTTGAGTGAAGGCATAAAATCCTGGACTTAAAACTGAGCCCTTGGGGTGACACTTTTCCTAACTGATACTACAATTAAAAACAAAACAAAAATAAATATAAAATAAAATAAAATAAAAATAAAAAATAAAATAAAATAAAATAAAATAAAATAAAATAAAATAAAATAAAATAAAATAAAATAAAATAAAATAAAATAAAATAAAATAAAATAAAATAAAATAAAATAAAACAAAACAAAACCAAAATACAAGGCAAGCAAGAACAACTTTACAAAAACTAAGCTGATGTTTCTTACCTGAAAGATTGGAGTTGTCCCGGAACGATGCCACCTCCACTGTAACTTTATGCTTCCAGTTTTTAACACTGGGAGAATAGCTGATAGGGTCTAGAAATTTCAACTACATCTGCTCATGTATCAGTCTTCAGCCATGGATTACAATAGGAAGAGCAAAACTCTTGTAATCCACAGCAAATTAAAGAGAATACAACCAGTCCTTCATGACTAGGTAGGCTCAGGTTGTGGAGAAACCCAGTAGCCCCGCATGACCTGCTTCAGCATGGGGCAAAGGCTGCAGCTGAGTGAAAGAAATCCATCCATAATGAAATAAATAAGTGGTAGGAGGGCAAAGGATTAAAACCCAGCACCCTGCAGGGAACAAAGGGAGAAAGAAGTAAGATGGAGCACTGGATGCACCTCACTTTCTAGACTGCCTGGGGCACTCAGCACCAAACGCAGGGTGTTGTCCTTTCATGGGAGCTGCCAGGCAAACATAATTTACAGAAGATTAAAAAATAAGAAAACAGGGGAAAAAACGATATTTTTTTCTATATTCTTCTTAGTTTGTTTTAGGGGTTGCTTTTGTTTTGTTTTGGTTTGGTGGGGTTTTGTTACTGTTGGATTTTCTTGGTGCAGGTGGTGGTGTATATTTTTTGCTGATTGCCTGGCTTTTGCTAGTTTCCATCAAGACCTGGAAGACTGAAAAAGCAGCAAAGAAAAGGCACCCTGTGCTTTCCTTGGAGGGTGCAGAGTAGGTTCCTGAACTGTGCCTGCAGAGCAGGGTCCAGGCAGCGGGCAGCAGCGTCACGGCTCCACACACCTCCTGCAGCAACTGGTGCCAAGAGTGACTGCAGTTTGCATGGCCTGTACACACAAGGGATGCTGTGGGTGAAAATGATTCAGCCTGGAAACACGGGTATTCCAGAAGATGTGGCTGGTGTGTACCACAAATTGAATGGAGAAAGTGAACGCGGGCTGCCTTATACACATGGCACAAGAATGATAGTGATCAGGCAGCAGGATTAGGGCAAATGGAGGAAGACCTTTTTCACACCAGAAGAAAAAAAAAAAAAAAAAAAAAAAAGAACTAGATTTGGAACTCCTTGCCCTAAAATAATCTGGATTTCAGAAATATAAATAGATTAAATAAGTAGTTGTACCGATCTAAAAAAGGAAGGTACAGTGAGATCAGTTAAACTCAGTGTTGAAGACGAAGCCCAGCTTAGGAAGTCTTTGCACTGCAGCGTTCCAGGAGATGGATGTGTATAGTGACAGAAGTATTTTCCTATACTTGCTATGTTTTTATCCTCTCTCCTAGGCATCTGCTTTTAGCTCCCATCAGAGACAGGAATCTGGCCAAGGTGACTTCATGTCATTAAAAGTTCAAAGCAGTGGATTTGCTGTCAGCATTTCCAAGCACGTACATAACGTGGAGTGCTGCTGCCCTGGCCATCGAGCACCAGATAAGGAAGCATGA